>NW_028261387.1:92180737-92294384 GCF_051295495.1 Thamnophis sirtalis
TCTCTGCCTCCGACGCAGAGCCCTCATCAGAGCCTTCCTCAGACTCCAGGACTGGCTCATCTTCCTCCCCAACCTCCTTATTGTCCAAGTCTGCCGATAGCAGTTTCTTCCCCTTTCTTTTGGTTCTTTGGAGAACAGAATAACAGAATTGGAAGGGACCTTGGAGGTCTTCTACTCCAACCCCCTGCTCAAGCAGGAAACTCTATACCACGGATGGCAAACCTTTTCGACACTGAGTGCCAAAACCGGAACATGCGTTTATGTGTGTACGTGTGCATGCTCTGGAGCTCGCTGCTCATATTGTGCACTGATAGCTGCTCGTATTGCAAACTTTGGGTTTCCAGCACGCACTATTTGGGATTGTGCCCGCCAGCCAGCTGGTCTTTGCGCCAGAAACCCAAAGATTAGCTAGCCGTGCCTGTTTTTTGGCCATTTTCAGCCCCCCAAATGGCTAGAAAATGGCCTGAAAAGAGCCAGAAAAATGGGCCAGAAATGGCCCGGAAAATGACCCTAAAAAAGATCTAATTTTGGGCTTTTTTCCAGTGTGTGCTGGAAACCAGAAGATCAGCTGGCGCATGCCCATAGAGGGCTGTGTGTGCCATCTGTGGCACACATGCCATCACAGCTCTATACCATTTCAGACATTAAATGGCTGCCCAGTGTTTTATTAAAAACTTCCAGTAATGAAGCACCCACAACTTCTGGAAGCAACCTCTCCCCCTGGCTCTGTCAGGAAATGTCTCCTTAATTCTAGGTTGCTTCTCTCCTTGATGAGTTTCCATCCGTTTCTTCTCCGGGTGCTTTGGAGAATAGCTTGACTCCCTCTTCTTTGGGGCAGCCCCTCAGATATTAAATATGGCACACTTAACGAGGCATTTGGCGCCAGATTCGGGGCAGCGCTGAATATGGGTTGAATCCCAACCTTTGATGAGATTGGCACTTTTCAGTTCTGCATCTTTAGTTCAGACTTGGAAATCTTTTTTTTTTTAAGTGAAAGTTTTAAAGAGTTTTACAAATATATACCTTCCCTCCCCCCCCCTCGACCCCACATCCCCTCCCATCCTCCCCCCACCCACACAACCTCCCAGAGCAAATACAGAGTATAAACATTTAACAACCATATACTAAAATAAACTAACTAACTTTAGCATCATCCCTTCGCTTGTACTTTTAACTCCCCTTTTGTAAAGCTAACTTTAGATAAGTTGTAACATTCCTTGTTCAGTCATTCATAAGACTTGGAAATCTTGTGTTCTGTGAAAGACTTCAACCTGTACAGATCTAACCAGATAAGCCTAAAGAAAAATAATTCTCTAAATTCATCAGGAGGTTAAATATGCCTGGGGGTATCTTGCCGTCGGGAAGGGAGGGGGTCTGAAGGATTCAAGATGGCGGGTGTAGCAGCGCCATCAAAGCCCCGCCCCTTCTACGCAACACCTGTAAGGGGAGGCGGGGCTTCTACAGCCACCATCTTGAATTTTTGGACCCGCACAAAATTCAGAAGACTCTGATAGTGATGCAGTCCTGTTTGTTTGAAACCTGTTAAATTAGCAGCCGCATAAGCAGTTGCCTCTACTTTATTGAACTCAAAATCGTCTTCTGTGTAATTGGGTTGCACCTCCTGCAAATGTGAGAGGCGGATCTATGTATATATATATTAAAAAAATATCGGCATGCATGGACCTCGTTGTGTTCCCAGGGACCTCTGGATTTCTGCGAGCATGTCAGTTGCCGCAAGTCGCGTAACTGTCCAATGCACCATTTTACCAAAAGGCCAATGCTTGAGGCTGCTTCTCCGATAAACCTCCCTTTAATTCCTTTAAACTTTCAAGAATGCTCTGTAAATGCTCACTTGAAATTGAAGTTGAATAAAACTAGTCCTTGACTTACGACTGTTCATTTAGTGACCATTTGAAGTTACAACGGCACTGAAAAAAATAACTTATGACCAGTGATTATATATATATATATATAATATATATAATATATATAATATATATATGTTGTATTTGTGCTGATAAATAACTAAAGGGAGACTAGTATAGATCTATTTCAAGCTATTTAGCTCTCATCAGCTAGCCATACCCTTACTGGGATTAGAACCTGTGCTGTATTGGCTAACAGTCGCTAAGTGTGGAAAATGGACATAAGCCACGTTTTCCATCCTTTTGTAACTTTGAAACATCACTAAATGAACTGTTGCGAGTCGAGGGCTAACTGTACTGTCATAACTTGAGGACTATCTACAATTCACGTGATTGAGCAAGGAGCCAGATCAATTCACTTTTGTCCCAAACTGTTGAAATTTGACTGACTGGAACCCCATCCTTCATTCAATTCAATCGTTTCTTGTGTTTTTATTCTAGGATTTGGATGTTCAAAGCAAACTACTTACCCTGAGATTTGAGAATATTATTGCCCTAATGTTGAAAGATTTTCCCCAAATATCTGAGCAACAATCTCAATTCTGTGAGATAAATTCCCCTACTTTGACCCCCGATGTGGCTTCTCCAAAAAAGGAAAACTTTGTTAGCATTTCTTTTTTCCCCATCGTTGCTAGATTTCGGGAGAAAGTGGAAGAAATAACCAGCAAAAGGGATATATTTGAAGTTCAAAGTAATTTCTTCATGGGGGGTTGCATTTTTAATCCAATAACAGGGGAGCAATTGTAGGCAAACCCTCTTGTAAATTTATTCTTACACTCATGTAAGAAATGAAAATGTGGAGAAAAGAAACGTGAAGCTCATGAATCTAATTCAATGTCTCTTTTGATGTAAACATACGTGCACAAATAATTCAATTTACTATTTCAAGTAAATGAGCTTCCTTGCTAACAATTTCCTTTTAAAAAAAAAATGTTTTGTCAGTTATGCTTGGAAATCGTTGCTAGTCTATACTATTTGGGATTGTGTAAAATTGTAAGAATTGTATATAAAGCAACAGTGCAAACCGATTTGTGATGTGTTTGGTTTCCAGTTTTTGCTGAGTTCTGTTTTCATTCAATGTTCCATAGGCAGCTTTTTCATGCAGATATCATAGATCCGTATAACTATATAACCCAGATGCCAAATAGATTAACAATTGCATTAACAGCCAGATATAAGAATTCTAGATTTTATTTTGTACTGTACTTAATTTGTTTTGCTGCGGCTTGCTTTGAGCATTGTATGTGCTAAGGAAGCATGTAAATAAAAATTATTTAGCCGTGCCGCTGGATTCTGCTGTCTTTATTTTTTTCCTCTTAAACAGAAGGATGGTGGTTCAAAACGCTGTGCAATTTGCACATCTGATGCAAACATTTCTTGGTGTGACCCAGAGGTGGTATTCAGACGGTTCTGACCAGTTCTGGTAGCAGAAATTTTGAGTGCCGTATTTTTAAGAGCATAAGACGCACCTTTCCCCCCCCAAAAAAGAGAGTGAAAATCTGGGTGCATCTTATACACTGAATACAGCATTTTTGGCATCCTGAAACCCCGCCCCCTTCGCAAAAATGGCTGTGCATAGCCTTTAGGAGGCTTCCAGAGTGCTCCTGTGGGCTGGGGAGGGCAAAAATGAGGGAAAAACCAAATTTTGCTTATTTTTGCCTCTCCCCCCCCCAGCCCCCTGAAACAGTCTATAAGCCTCCTAAAAGCTATGCATGCCCCTTTTTTGACAAAAAAAAATGGGCCTGTTTTCACACTTTTTTTAAAAAAAAATTGCCTCTTCAAAATCTTGTTGCATCTTATACTCCGGTGCGTCTTATACTTCGAAAAATACGGTAGTTCGGAGAACTGGCAAATTCCACCTCTGGCTGCCTCAAAAGTCCCATCTGATCAGCTGGGTCTTCTTTTGTTGCCCTGCCCAGGAGAATGGAGCTGGAAAGCAGGTTGGTAGGGTGGGGAGGGAATGGGGATTTTGCAGTAAACTTCCCCTGGAGTGGGAGGGAATGGGGATTTTGCAGTATCCTTCCCCTGGAATGGGGTGGGAATGGGGATTTTGCAGTATCCTTCCCCCAGGAGTGGGGAGGGAATGGGGATTTTGCAGTATCCTTCCCCTGGATGGGGAGGGAATGGGGATTTTGCAGTAAACTTCCCCTGGAGTGGGAGGGAATGGGGATTTTGCAGTATCCTTCCCCTGGAGTGGGGAGGGAATGGGGATTTTGCAGTATCCTTCCCCTGGAGTGGGGAGGGAATGGGGATTTTGCAGTATCCTTCCCCTGGATGGGGAGGGAATGGGGATTTTGCAGTAAACTTCCCCTGGAATGGGGTGGGAATAGGGATTTTGCAGTATCCTTCCCCTGGAGTGGGGAGGGAATAGGGATTTTGCAGTATCCTTCCCCTGGATGGGGAGGGAATGGGGATTTTGCAGTAAACTTCCCCTGGAGTGGGAGGGAATGGGGATTTTGCAGTATCCTTCCCCTGGAGTGGGGAGGGAATGGGGATTTTGCAGTATCCTTCCGTGGAGTGGGGAGGGAATGGGGATTTTGCAGTATCCTTCCCCCAGGAGTGGGGAGGGAATGGGGATTTTGCAGTAAACTTCCCCTGGAGTGGGAGGGAATGGGTTGCCCCAGCTGAGCTCCACAGCGCATGTGCGGGCGCCTCCTGCTGGCTAGCTGGTTTTTGAATTTCTGCAACACCTTCAATCAAAACACAGTTAAAGCACTATGCGAGCAATTGAGAATAAAACTATATACATCCAATAGGAACAGGAAGTGCCTCAAAAGAGCAGATACAGGTAAATTTTACCGTGTTCCCCTGAAAATAAGACAGGGTCTTATTTTCTTTTGACCCCCAAAATAAGCACTTGGCCTTATATTCGGGGAGATCCGGACCCTTACTACCTTCCCGGCCTTCCGCAAAGCCACCAAGTCCTGGCTGTTCCAGCAGGCTGGGGGGAGCTGAGAAGCATCTGCCTCCACGGAAATTGTGAATGTTGGTTTTGTTTTTAATATGTTGTCTTTGTCTCGTTCCCCCCTCTCCCTTGTCTTTTGTGAGCCGCCCGGAGTCCTCCGGGAGTGGGCGGCATACAAGACGAATAAATAAATAAAATAAATAAAGAATAAGTATGCAACTGATAGTGTCGTTTTTAAGTTTGTTTCCCAATTTTTTTCCCATTTATCCAATTCAATATTATAGCCAAAAAAATAATGATTAAGCACGGCAAAAAATAATTTCATGTTAGAACATGGAAAATGTTTAGCTCAATGATCTGACCACAGGCCTGATGAAACCAGCATGCTCTAACTGGAACTCACCGTTCAGGTTTTCCTGAAATCACAAGCAGAGTATATAGGTAGTCCTCAAATTGCAACCGTCCATTTAGTGACCGAAGGTACACCATCCCTGAAAAATGTGAGTTATGACCGTTTTTCACACTTAGTGGTCCCTGAGGTCTGAAAGGTTGGTGAGCCCTGTTCTAGCCCAACTCCATGCTCAGGAAGGAGGTTAGGTTAGGTTAGGTTAAGTTTATTTATAGGCTGCCCTTTTCCCTGAAGGGACTCAGGGCGGCTTACAACTTATATAGGAAGGGGAAACATACAAAGACATATAGGACAATACATAATTAAAAGAGTAAAGCAACATTCATTCAACATTCGGGCGGGGATGGAATATAATCTTTAACCCCAGGCCTGACGGGATAGCCAGATCTTGAGGGCTGTGCGGAAGGTCTGGAGGGTGGTGAGGGTACGAATCTCCACGGGGAGATCGTTCCAGAGGGTCGGAGCTGCTACTGAAAAGGCTCTCCTCCGTGTAGTTGCCAGTCGACACTGACTGGCGGATGGAACTTGGAGGAGGCCCAATCTATGCGATCTAATGGGTCATGAGGAGGTAATTGGCAGGAAGCGGTCTCTCAAGTACCATGAAGGGCTTTGTAGGTGGTAAGTAGCACCTTGAAGCGCACCCAGAGATCAACAGGTAGCCAGCGCAGCTCGCGGAGGATAGGTGTTATGTGGGCAAACCGAGGTGCACCCACAATCACTCGCGCGGCCGCGTTCTGGACTAGCTGAAGTCGCCGGATGCTCTGCAAGGGCAGCCCCATGTAGAGCACGTTGCAGTATTCCAGCCTAGAGGTCACAAGGGCCCGAGTGACTGTTGTGAGAGCCTCCTGGTTCAGGTAGGGTCGCAACAGGCGCAACAGGCGAGCCTGGGCAAATGCCCCCCTGGTCACAGCCGACAGGTGGTAATCAAAAGTCAGCTGTGGATCCAGAAGGACTCCCAAGTTGCGAACCCTGTCTGAGGGGTGTAATATTTGACCCCCCAGCCTGAGTGATGGAACACTGGCCAAATTACAGTGACCTTATAACGTTACAGAGATCTCCAATCCCGTCTTAAAAACTTCCAGTGTCGGAGCATTCATAACTTCTGGAGGCAAGTCGTTCCACTGGTTAATTGTTCTCACTGTCAGGAAATTTCTCCTCAGTTCTAAGTTGCTTCTTTCCTTGATTAGTTTCCACCCATTGCTTCTTGTTCTGCCTGTCTAGCTCTTATGGAAGACCAGAAGACCAGCATCTGGAAGCTTCATTTACAAATGCACAACCGGCACAAGAAAAAGGAGGCATTTTCAAGAGTTTGCAGCTGTTGTTTTCTAAGAGCCTTTGTTCGGGAAGCCAGCGATGAGGATGGATCGGGCGAAGTGTTTTTCCTTGTGTTGGGCGGCCCCTACTGGATCACAGGAGATCACAGCTTCCAAGGACACGCTCTGCTTTTTCCTTGGAACTGGAGAAAAAAAATGTGGGCTGAGCTAGGAAAAGCAGCAAAGCTTCCCGTAGTTAGATAGAAGGAAAATCCCTGCTGGGTTTGATTTTAGTTTTAGTGTTTTACTGTTTTAGTATCAAATCCTAAAAAGCAGAGACATCGCCCTGCCGATTAAAGTGAGTATAGTCAAAACTCTGGTTTTCCCAGTTGCAATGGACGGCTGTGAAGGTTGGACCATAAGGAAGGCTGAGCATAAGAAAGAATGGAGGCCTTTGAACTTTGGTGCTGGAGAAGACTCCTGCATTGAGTCCCTTGGACTGCAAAGCCATCCAACCGGTCAGTCCTAGAGGAGATCCACCCTGACTGCTCTTTAGAAGGCCAGATCCTGAAGAGGAAACTCAAAGACTTTGGCCACCTCATGAGAAGGAACGACTCCCTGGAGAAGAGCCTCATGCTGGCAACGATGGAGGGCAAAAGAAGAAGAAGGGGACGGCAGAGAAGGAGGAGGCTGGATGGAGTCACCGAAGCAGTTGGTGTGAGCTTAAATGGACTCAGAGGAAGGTAGAGGACAGGAAGGCCTGGAGGAACGTTGTCCATGGGGTCGCGATGGATTGGACATGACTTCGCAACTAACAACAACAACAAAAATTCATCCAGAATTGTAAGCCCATTTCCATAGTCAGGTAGTCCTCGAATTACAACAGTTCATTTAGGTTCAAAGTTCGAACAGCGCTGAACACAGCGATTCGTGACCGTTTTTCACACTTACGGCTGCTGCAGCACCCCCAGAGTCACGTGATTTACATCCGGAGGCTTGACAACTGACTCTCCTATATGATAGCTGCAGAGATCACGGGATCCCCCTTTTGCGACCATCCCGACGAGCCAAGTCAACAGGGGGAGCCAGATTCACTTAGCAGCCAGGGTACTCGTTTAAGAACCGAAGCAACTCACTTAACAAGTATGGGAAAGCCGTACAATGGAGCAAACGCTCTAATTTCTCACTTAGCAACATACATTCAGTGCTCGGCTGTGGTGGTTGGGCATCTGAATTTTGATCGTGTGACCATGGGGGATGCTCCAAGCGCTCTACATGGGGCAGCCTTTGAAGAGTATTCGGAGACTTCAACTCGTCCAGAATGCAGCCGCGTGAGCGATTGTGGGTGCACCTCGGTACACCCACGTAACACCTATCCTCCGTGAGCTGCACTGGCTACCGATCGGTCTCCGGATACGCTTCAAAGTGCTAGTCGTAACTTATAAAGCCCTTCATGGTATTGGACCTGGGTACTTGAGAGACCGCCTGCTGCCAATTACCTCCCAAAGACCCGTCAGATCTCACAGGGTCGGCCACCTCCGGGTTCCGTCCACCAGCCAATGCCACCTGGCTACCACCCGGGGGAGGGCCTTCTCTGTAGCAGCTCCGGCCCTTTGGAATGAACTCCCCGCAGAGATTCGGACCCTCACCCCTCTCCAGGCCTTCCGGAAAGCCGTCAAAACCTGGCTGTGCCGGCAGGCCTGGGGTTGATGAGTTCCCCTCCCCTCTCGACTTGTATGGCTGTATGACTCTTGTGTACTTTAATTACGTGTATTGTGTTTGTATCCCCTTTTCCCCTTTTGAGTTGTTCGCCGCCCTGAGTCCCTCCCGGAGAAGGGCGGCATACAAATAAACTAAATCCTAATCCTAGTCCTAATAGGTGCGAAAATGATCATAAGTCACTTTTTTTCAGCGGTATCGTCATCGAGGTGGCGCAGTGGTTAGGGTGCAGTACTGCAGGCCACTTCAGCTGACTGTTATCTGCAGTTCAGCGGTTCTAATCTCACCGGCTCAAGGTTAACTCAGCCTTCCATCCTTCTGAGGTGGGTGAAATGAGGACCCAGACTGTGGGGGCGATAGGCTGACTCTGTAAACCGCTTAGAGAGGGCTGAAAGCCCTATGAAGCGGTATATAAGTCTAACTGCTATTGCTATTGCTATTTTTAAGTGCCTGAATGGCTACCTAAACATAGGACCATAATTCCAGTCCACTGCGGCCATCATTGGCTCTATTAATTTGTAGATAACAGAATGCATTTCCTACAGGGGAAAAAAAAAGTTGAATTTTAGATAGAAACTCCTGTTTTTGCAAATCACAGGCAGAGGTTTCGGTGCAACGGAAAAGACACAGGTAGTCCTTGATTTGCATGCGTGTGTGTGTTTCATTTAGTGACTGTTTGACCTTCCAAAGACACCAAAGAGGTGATTTACACACAGGCTCCACACTTACAACCAACGCAGTGCCTCCATGCTCACGGGATCAAACATTGGGTAGTTGGCAACCAACTAGCATTCACGAGAGTTGCAGCATCTATCGGGTGGTGGTGGGTGTGACGCCATCTCTATTTGTGACCCTCCCAACTGGCTTCCGACAAGTCAGTGGGGAAAGTCAGTTTCGCTTCAAGTGCTCATTAAGCGAATCTGCCCCCCCCCCTTAACTTTGCTTGTCAGAAATCAGCTAGGAAGTTCCTGTTGTAGCCTGCCAAGAGTTGGCAGCAGATTCGGACAGTGAGGAGGTTGGGGAGGAACCTGGGCCAGTCCTGGAGTCTGGGGGAGGCTCTGATGAGGGCTCTGGGTCGGAGGCAGAGATGGGGCCAGAGCCATCCGACAGTTCTCAGCTGCCTTCGGAGTCAGACATCAGTGAGGCAGAAGAACAGCTGGAGCCTGTTCCCAGTGTGCCCATGCGCAGAGCTGCCAGAAGAAAAGAACAGCTCAGAAATCAGGGTTGACTTGGGAGTAAAGCCACAGGTGGACGGTGAATGGCCCCTCCCAGAGGTAATAAAAGAGGAGTGAAAAGGGGAGTGGGCTTTTGCAGGAAACAATTCGTTCATTCGTTCATTTCAGGAGTGTGAAGATCTGTCCGTGAATCTCAGAGACTCTGTGCCCAGCCTTTCCTTGCACAGCGCCTCATTTGGAAAATATTGACATGGCAGCTTTCCAAGCTAGATAAGGTCTGTGGTCATAAATACTCCTTTGAAAGACTGTTTGCCAGGCCTTGGCTGAAGGTGATTGGGAGGAATTCAAATTCGTTTAATAAAAGGGGTTTTGTTGGAACTAAGAATCTGCTTTGCGTTCTTTTGGGATGCCCAGGTCTGAACAGTTCCGAAATAGCAATCACTTGACCCACTGCAACTGTCATAAACGATGCCCATTGGCAAGCGCCCGGATTTTGATCACGTGACCGAGGGGATGCTGCAACCGTCACAAGTGTGAGGAGGGCTGTATGTGAAATACCTGTGGTTCGCTCATGAGGCCAATGTTGAGAAAAGACACGGACACGATCTTTCTTGGGATGAGGCGACCCAGATTGCGGGTCTGGGAGCCCCTTTTATTGAGATAGGACAAAGGCAGGAGGAGCAATCAGCATGTGATTTAAGACAGCCTGTCAAACTACAATTGCTAATCTACTGCTCAGGGAAGTTCTGTCTATATATGGTCAAATCCTGGGCGTCGTTGGGTAAGGCACATCTAGAGTGAACTATCAGGATGTTATGTTATGCATTATCAGGATATCAGGATGTTATGGAGTTTGTTTTTTCCTGTGTGGTTCAGCGTGGCTGTGCATGCCCTGTTATGCACTGGGCCATGGGTGACCGCCACACCTACACAAGGAGTTATATGACAACAGCCATAAATCACTTTTTTTTCAACGCTGTTGTGAACTTTGAACGGTAACTCTACGCATGGCTGTAAATCTAAGATTACCTGCATTCTCCTCTTGCAATTTCTGCCTACCCTGAGCTGGGAGATGTTGGGATCTCTTTGTAACTTCTCTCGCCTGGGCTGGATCAAGGCTTAGTCCCATTTGTATAGCAGTAGAGGGGAGACTCCTCAAGGTTGATTTCAATTCACTTCAGCCCAATAGATTTCAATGGTGATGCACTGATGATGTTACCTAGTTGGGTAATGTGAAACGTCTGCAAGAAAACCACCAAGGTCAGAGAGCAGCAAACATCTCTGAGTTCTGCTCCTCCTCCTCCTCCTCCTCTCCATAAACTCCACTACCTAGTTGGGTAATGAAATGTCTGCAAGACAAAAAACAAGCTCAGAAAACAGAAAACACCAAGGACCCCAGTCTTCATCCTCCTCCTCCTCCTCCTCCTCCTCCTCCTCCTCCTCCTCCTCCTCCTCCTCCTCCTCCTCCTCCTCCTCCTCCTCCTCCTCCTCCTCTCCATAAACTCCACTCCCTTTGAGCACTGATGATGTTGCCTAGTTGGGTAATGAAACGTTTGCAAAATAAAAAACAAGCTCAGAAAACACCAAGGACCCCAGTCCTCCTCCTCCTCCTCTCCATAAACTCCACTCCCTTTGAGCACTGATGATGTTACCTAGTTGGGTAATGAAACGTTTGCAAAACAAAACACAAGCTCAGAAAACACCAAGGACCCCAGTCCTCCTCCTCCTCCTCCTCCTCCTCCTCCTCCTCCTCCTCCTCCTCCTCCTCCTCCTCCTCCTCCTCCTCCTCCTCCTCTCCATAAACTCCACTCCCTTTGAGCACTGATAATGTTATCTAGTTGGGTAATGAAACGTTTGCAAGACAAAACACAAGCTCAGAAAACACCAAGGACCCCAGTCCTCCTCCTCCTCCTCCTCCTCCTCCCCCTCCTCCTCCTCCTCCTCCTCCTCCTCCTCCTCCTCCTCCTCCTCCTCCTCCTCCTCCTCTCCATAAACTCCACTCCCTTTGAGCACTGATGATGTTACCTAGTTGGGTAATGAAACGTCTGCAAGAAAAGATTAAGCTCGGAGAACATCAAGATTCCGACAGTTCAACCTTGAGCTGCAAATATTCTACCAAACTTTTCGAAGCCATGTACGCAGAGGCAGGTTGCTCCCGGTGAGGACCGGTAGTGGTAATTGGGCATGGGTCGCTGAACTGGTAGTGATGGGTGGGTGGCCACGCTCCCGAACCGGCTCGCTCCAACGCTCGCCCTTCCCTCCTCTTCGCCACGCCTGTCCACACAATTGCCTCCTACTGCCTACACACGGGTAAGCAGCATGGGCTGCTCAGGGAGCTCAGAGGCTTCGCAACCACCACCCCCTAAGTGGGATCGAGCCTCCCTACCGCCTCGATGCACAGAGGCAATAGCAATAGCAGTTAGACTTATATCCCGCTTCCTAGGGCTTTCAGCCCTCTCTAAGCGGTTTACAGAGTCAGCCTATCGCCCCCAACAACAATCCGGGTCCTCATTTTACCCACCTCGGAAGGATGGAAGGCTGAGTCAACCTTGAGCCGGTGAGATTTGAACAGCCGAACTGCAGAACTGCAGTCAGCTGAAGTAGCCTGCAGTGCTGCACTCTAACCACTGCGCCACCTCGGCAGGAGGCGGCAGTTTCGTTTGCTGCCTGTGAGCTCAGAGGGCGAGGGGGTTTCAGCAGCCAAGAAGGCAGCAGATTGCTGGCTTGCTCACTCAGCTGCTGCCTCCCCCCCGCTCCGCCCGTGGAGCTCACTGGCAGCGAACAAAACCATGCACTCTTCGGACCCTCCAGCCCCGTGGCACGACATAAGCGCGAACGTCAAAATCGCGGCGATAAAATCGCGGCGCTAAAGCCGCGACGTCATCACCGCGCGTCATCACCGCCGCGACAACAGCGCGGCAACAGAAGGGCGCTTTAAAACGGCGCCGCGGCAGAAAGCTGACTTCATTTAAGGTAAGCGTTAGGATTAGGTTTAGGGGTTTGTTTTAGGGTTAGGTTTAGGGCTAGGTTTAGGGTTAGGTTTAGGGTTAGGTTTAGCATTAGGGTTAGGTTTAGGGTTAGGGTTAGGGTTAGGTTTAGGGTTAGGTTTAGGGTTAGGTTTAGGGTTAGGGTTAGGTTTAGGGTTAGGGTTAGGTTTAGGATTAGGTTTAAGGTTAGGTTTAGGGTTAGGTTTAGGGTTAGGTTTAGGGTACTGAGTGCTTGGGAATGCACAATTTTGCCCTCCGCGATTATGTCATCGCGGTAGGGTCGCGTTTTTCCTTAACACTTAGAGCGGCGCGAATTAGTCTTCGCGCTTATGTCTCCGCGCAGAAGGGCTTCGTGGATTTGTGGTGGAACCCTCCAGCCCTCCTGAGTTCAGTTTGGCGCAACTCGGGTTGCTGCTTCCTTTGGCCTTTTTTTTTTTTTTTTACAGTTTTACAGCACATTTTATTTCCCATCTCCAATATGAAACCTATATTTGCCAAGCCACGCCCTCAAAATAAGCCACACCCACAGAACCGGTATTAAAAACTTCTGAAACCCACCCCTGCAGGCACATGCATGCAAGCTGTCTGTGCAAGCAAAGGGCACATATGGAAGGCACGCACGCCCACGAAGCGAGTGTGCGCACACATGGCAAACTGGTGATAAACCTCTGTGAAACCCACCTCAGCTCTGCTCCACCTTGGAACATGTTTATCTGTCACTGGTTTGAAAAAAAAATGATTGAGAATGTGCTTCCTGAAATGCTGACAAAAAGAATTTCATGTTAGAACTCTGGAAAATGTTGCGCTCAATGATCTGACTACAAGCCTGACTAAACCAGCCGTGGCACGACAAAACCGCGCTCGACTACAGCGCGCCCGATTAAACCGCGTCGCTGACGTCATCAACAGGGCGACAACAGCGAGCGCAGAAAAAGAAGGGCGCTTTAAATAGCGCTTTGAAAGCAAACCGATTCAAGTTAAGGTAAGGGTTAGGTTTAGGGTTAGGTTAAGGGTTAGGGTTAGGTTTAGGGTTAGGTTAAGGGTTAGGGTTAGGTTTAGGGTTAGGTTAAGGGTTAGGATTAGATTTAGGGTTAGGTTAAGGGTTAGGTTTAGGGTTAGCTTTAGGGTTAGGTTTAGGGTTAGCTTTAGGGTTAGGTTAAGGGTTAGGGTTAGGGTTAGGTTAAGGGTTAGGGTTAGGTTTAGGGTTAGATTAAGGGTTAGGTTTAGGTTTAGGGCTAGGTTAAGGGTTAGGTTTAGGGTTAGGTTTAGGATTAGGTTTAGGGGGGTTAGGTTTAGGGGTTAATTTTAGGTTTAGCATTTATAGCGTGCTTCTGTCTCCGGGCTGTTGTCGCCCTGTGATGACATCAGCTACGCGGTTTCGTCGAGCGCCCTTTAGTCGAACGCGGTTTTGTGGTGGAACCAAACCAGCATGCCCTAACAGGAACTCACTGCAGTCTTTCCTGAAAGTATAGGTAGCCCTCAAATCACAACTGTCCATTTAGTCACCGAAGGCACAACATCCCTGAAATATCTGAGTTACAACCGTTTCTCACACTTGCGACCATTACGACGATCCCCGTGGTCACATGATCAAAATTGGGACGCTTGGCAACTGACTCGCACTTATGACGCTTGCAGTGCAATCCACTTGATCTCCTTTTGCGACCTTCTGACAAGCGAAGTCAATGGGGAAGACAGATTCACTTAACAACCGGGTTACTAACTTAACAACTGTGATGATTTGCTTAACAACTGTGTGGCAAGTACCGGATTTTTCAGACTATAAGACGCACCATGATTTTGAAGAGGTAAATTTTAAAAAAAATAAGATTTTGCACTCTGCAGGCCTCCCAAACCCTCTGCATGCCTCGTTTTTTTGCAAAAAGCATGCAGAGCTTTGGGAGCAGTGGTGGGTTTCAAAAATTTTTCGAACCTACTCTGTGGGTGTGGCCTCCTTTGTGGGAGTGGCTTGCAGGCCATGTGATCTGGTGGGAGTGGCTTGCCAGCCATGTGTTTTCTTTCTTTCTTTCTTTCTTTCTTTCTTTCTTTCTTTCTTTCTCTCTCTCTCTCTCTTTCCTTCCTTTTGTGTGTCTCTGTCCCTTTTTCCTTTTTTCCTTCATCTCTCACTTTTTCTTTCTTTCTTTCTTTCTTTCTTTCTTTCTTTCTTTCTTTCTTTCTTTCTTTCTTTCTTTCTCTTTCTCTCTCTGTGTGAGTCTGTCTGTCTGTCTGTCTGTGCCAGTGGTGGGTTTCAAAATTTTTGGAACCTCTTCTGTAGGTGTGGCCTGCTTTCTGGTGGAACCTCTTCTAACCGGTTCAGTAGATTTGACAAACCGGTTCTACCGAACCGGTGCGAACTGGTAGGAACCCACCTCTGTTTGGGAGGCTTGTAGAGGGCTCCTGGAGAGGGGGGGGGGCAAAAACGAGCAAATAACGGCCCGTTTTTTGCAAAAACAGCCCATTTTTGCAAAAAAAAGGGGGGGCATGCAGAACTTCGGGAGACTTGTAGAGTGCTCCTGGGGGCTGGGGGGGGGGACAAGCAAAAAAATTGCCCATTTTTTGCAAAAACAGCCCATTTTTTGCAAAAAAAAAAGGGGGGGCATGCAGAGCTTTGGGAGAGTGCTCCTGGCGGTTGGGGGGGAATGAGCAAAAACAGCCTGTTTTTTACTCATTTTAGCCCTCCCCAGCCCCTAGGAGCACTTTACAAGCCCCCCAAAGCCTCTGCACATTCCATTTTTGCAAAGGGGGGGCGGGTTTTCAGCAGACCAAAAATACCGTATTCAGTGTATAAGACGCACCCAGATTTTCACCCTCTTTTTTGGGGGGGGAAAGGTGCATCTTATACTCCAAAAAATACGGTAAGTTCGTAAAATGGGGGCAAAACTCACTTAATGAATGCCTCGCTTAGCAACTGAGATTTTGGGCTCCATTGTGGTTGCAAGTGGCATGATAAGAGCTGGGTATTTTCTTCCTGCTCCTAAATACAGAAGCTCATTCAAGCATAAGATCAAATATGAATCACTAAAGGTAGTTCTCAACTTACGACCGTTCGTTTAGCGAACATTCAAAGTTACAGCGGCACTGATGTAGTACAGGTAGTCCTCGATTTACGACCACCACGGAGCCCGAAGTGCATTTTGTTAAAGTGACAAATTTGTTAATTGGGTTTTTGATTGAGTTGCCACATTTGTTAAGTGAATCCTTGCTTAACTGATTGTTAAGTGAATCTGGTTTCCCCATTGAGTTTGTCCATCGGAACATCGCAAAAGGGGATCCCATGACCCCAGGACACTGCAACCGTCATCAATACGAGTTAGTTGCCAAGCGTCTTTAATTCTGATCACCCCCATGATCAAAATACTCATGAGTCTGAAAAATGGTCATAAGTCGCTCATTTTAGCATGGCACGACAAAACCGCGGTCCACTAAAGCGTGCCCGATTAAAGCGCGTACCTGACGTCATCAGCACGCGACAAATACGACCGCGGAGAGAAAAGGGCGCTTTAAAAAGCGCTTTTAAAGCAAGCCGATTCATGTTAAGGTGAGGATTAGGTTTAGGGTTAGGGTTAGGTTAAGGGTTGGGGTTAGGTTTAGGGTTAGGTTAAGCGTTAGGGTTAGGTTTAGGGTTAGGTTAAGGGTTAGCGTTAGGTTTAGCGTTAGGTTAAGGGTTAGGTTTAGGATTAGGTTAAGGGTTAGGTTTAGGGTTAGGTTAAGGGTTAGGTTTAGGGTTAGGTTTCGGGGGGTTAGGTTTAGGTTTACGCGTTAATTTTAGCTTTACAGCTCACAGTGTGCTTTTTTCTTCGCACTGTGATGACATCAGGTACGCGGTTTCGTCGAGCGCGCTTTAGTCGACCGCGGTTTTGTGGTGGAACCCATTTTAGTGCCATTATAATTGTCAACTCACTAAATGAATTGTTTTAAGTCAAGGACGACCTGTACATTGGACAACAATTCCAATCCACCTTATCAGCTTGTAGATGATAGGATTTGTTTCCTACAGAAAAACAGTTGAATTTAAGGAATGCAGGGATTCTGTAAACTAAGGAAGGATATTGTTGAGGTGGGCAGGAATTCTAACCCTGAGCAAAAGTGATCAGAAGTGATCCATTAAAAAAAACACAAGGACCACTCAAACGAGAGATATAAACGAGACTGGAAAAAATGGATCGATTATATACAAAATAAATAAATATGGGACTAAGAAATTCCAGATAGCTTATGATTAAGATCAGGAATGATATAAATTGTTTAAAGTTAGCCTAGCAAGGAGGAGCTAAGTTCAATGTAAAGATGTTATCAATTTTCTATTCTTTTTTCCAATATATTTTAGACTGTTTTTGTTAAAGATTTGTACCGTGTATGGGTTCTGGGAAGTCGGGGGAGGGAAGCCTGGGGGGATTGGGGGGGGGAGGGATGAATATTAGGCTTGACGAGGGGTGTTAGATTTTAATGTAACATGATTGCACATGTATACTGTCTTCTCTTATTTTTTCTTTAAAACTAAGATATGTTAAGTATATTGATATGGAAGCATAAATACCATCAACATAGAATGGAGTTTGCTCAGAAGCTGAAATACACCAAGTGAATGAGAGGAAGAGTGGGAAAGAAGAAAGATAGGAAGAGAGGGATAGGAGAGAGGGTAAGGGGGGATGGTAAAGAGGATAAGGAGGAGTGGAATGAAGAGAGAGGAGAAGGAGAAAGGAAGGGGAAGTAGAGTAGAAAAGGATGATGGAGGGAAGAAAGGAGGTAGGAGAGAGGTAGAAGAAAGAGGTGTATGGAGAGCAGAAGAGCTAATAATGGGTTTTTAATCTTTCTGGGCGTTGATGACAAGAGGAACTGATGTAATTACTACTTAATACAATAGGATATTGGCTATGTAATAGTATACATGTGATTATATGTTATGAAAATGGAAAATAAAAAAAGTATATTTAAAAAAAAAAACCGAGTCCAACATTCTCCATTCTCCAGCGAAGGCAAAATATTGTGTTTTGTTCTATCGTCATGTATTTGTTGGGTCAAAAAGCTGTAGGATGGGAGGCCAATTGCAGACAAATATTAGCCTTCCAAAAACAGACTGACCCAGAAATCCATTTTCAGCCAATAAATAAACTAGAAGTTTTTGAGATCATAAGCATTTGATTAGCATTCGAGGCATAATTACATTTCCCATCTGCTCCGTACGGCCTTTGAAGATGTTGGAGCCATCTAATAGATCTGACAGCGAAAGGCAGAGGTATATGAATCTGTATAAATCCCATTTCATGCCTTCTAAGCCAGCAAAGGCCGAGGCATCAGTGGCAATGAATTCCACAAGCCAATTTTTATAAATAAATCTAGTGTCCCAATTTCTGTTACTTGTGAAATATCCTTGATGTGCCAGATGTAATTTTATCTTAATGGGGAAACCAAGATCATTGAATAATGAACTCAACTTTTATGTTTAAAATAGTCGTCCTTCTTTCCTTTCTTCTTTCTCAACTTCCGTCATTTCTTCTTCCACCTTTCCTTCCACCCTCCCTCTTCTTCCTTCCAACCCTCTCCCTTCTTTCCTTCCTTAATCTTCCTTCCTCTTCTTTCTTCCTTCCATTCTTCTTTGTTCCCATCTTCTATCTATTCTTCTTCCTTCCTCCCTCCCTTCTCACTTCCATCTTTTTCCCCTTCTTTCATCTTCCTTCCTTCCTCCCTCTTCTTCCTTCCCAACTTCCATCTATTCTTCTCTCTTCCTCCCTCATCTTTCTTCCATCAATTCTTTCCCCTCTTCCTTCTTTCTCCCTCCCTCTTCTTCCTTCCTTCCCATCTTCCATATATTCCTCCTTCCTCCTCCATCTTCCTTCCATCCATTCTTTTCCCTCTCCTTCCTTCCTCTTCTTCCTTCCATTCTTCTTCCTTCCCATTTTCCATCTATTCTTCTTCCCCCCTCCCTCTCTTCCGCCGTCCATCTTTTCCCCTTCATCTTCCTTCCTCCTCTTCTTCCTTCCTTCCATTTTTCCTTCCCATCTTCCATCTATTCTTCTTTCTTCCTCCCTCATCTTCCTTCCATCAATTCTTTTCCCCTCTTCCTTCCTTTCTTCCTCTTCTTCCTTCCTTCCCATCTTCCATATATTTCTCTCATCTTCCTTCCATTTTTTTCCTCTCCTTCCTGCCTTCCTTCCTACTTTCATCTTCCTTCCTCCCTCCCTTCTTCCTTCCTTCCATTCTTCTCCCTTCCCATCTTCCATCGATTTATTTATTTATCTATGCCAGATGTATGTCCTTCTTGTTCTTGAGATGTACAAAGCCCTCCCTGCTCCGCTTCTCCTGCATAACAACAGACCTGCGAGGTCGGTTGAGGGGAGGGAGGGAGAGAAAGAGAGAGACGGGGCAGAGACAGAGAGGAAAAGAGAGAAAAATGACAGAGAGAAGAGAGACAGAGAGAGGAAAAAAAGTGACAGACAAAAAGAGAGAGAAAAGAGACAGACAGACAGAAAGAGAAAAGAGACAGAAAAGGGAAAGAGACAAAGAGATAAAAGAGACACAAGAGACAGAGAAAGAGAGAAGAAAAAGACGTCGAAAAAAAGAGAAAACAGACAGAGAGAAAACAGACAGAGAAGAGATAGAGAAGAGTTAAAAGAGACAGAGAGAAAAGAGAGAAAGAGAGAGACGGAGAGACAGAGAAGAGACAGAGAGACAGAGAGAGAGAAAAGAGAGAAGAGACGGAGAGAAGAGAAAGAGGCAGAGAAGAGAGAGAGAGAAGCGAGGAGACAGAAGAGAGAAGAAAAAGAGAGACAGTAAGAGAAAAAGGACAGAGAAAAGAGACAGAGAGAAGAGAGAGACAGAGACAAAGAGGCAGAAGAGAGACAGAGAAAAGAGATAAAAGAGACAGAGAAGGGAAAGACAGACAGAAAGAGAAAAGAGAGAGAAAAGAGAGGCAGAGAAGAGACAGAAGAAGAGAGACAGAGAAAGAGATAAGAGACAGAGAGAAGGGAGACAGAGAAGAGAGAGAGAGAAGAGAGAGACAGAGACAGAGAAGGGACAGAAGAGACACAGAAAAAGAGAGATAAAAGAGACAGAGAGAAGGGAAAGAGACAGAGACAGAGAGAAAAAGAGAGAAAAGAGACAGACAGAAAGAGAGAGAGAAGATAGAGAGAAGAGACAGAGAGGCAGAGAAGAGACAGAAGAAGAGAGACAGAGAAAAAAGAGATAAAAGAGACAGAGAGAAGAGAAAGAGACAGAGAGAGAAAAAGAGAAGAGACAGACAGAAAGAGAGAGGAGAGAGACAGAGAAAAAAGAGACAGAGAAAAGAGAAAGAGAGAGAGAGAGAGAAAAGACAAAGTCTCCTCGGGTAGCGTGTCGCGTCCCCCAGAACCCCACCCTGTGCCAGTGATTTAATAAAGCATCCCCTTTCGACGCAAAGGAAAGGAGGCCACGCAGCACTCCTTTCCTTTACGCTAAATAGAAAGCGCGGCGGGAAAGAGGGGAGTGAGTGAGTGAGAATGTGTGACCTCACCCCAATTCAACCCTGCTCGGACCTTCGCGGGTGGTCGGTCGGTCGGTCGGTCGAGCGGGAGCGCACGCACAAACCCACCCTGCCAAGAAAGGCACGTGCCCGCTCCACCCCCACTTTCCCCCCAGCCGCGCGCAAAGCCTTTGATCCGGACCCCAATGTCAGCCAACGGGGATGGGAGGGGGAGGCATCGCGAGCTCCAACTTTTTCCAAGCTGGAAACTGGGGGGGGGAGGGAACTGAAAGAAGAAGGGGAGAAATCTGGTCTGTCCCTCCCCCGCGCCTGCATGCATGCGTGTGTGTGCATGTGTGTGTCCCACGCGGGCGCGCGCCCGTTTGGCGTGGGGTTTCAAAGCGCATCTCCCCCCCCTTTTTTTTGTGCCGGCGGGGGAGTTTTGCAATGCAGAGGGGGAAGGGGTTGCAAGGCGGAGGGGAAGGGGATTCCTTTGCAACGCCGCCCTCCTTCCAACTCCCACCCTACAGCTTTCTGGTTGGCAGGCGTGCGGGGGAGGAGGAAGAGGAGGAGGAAGAAGAGGAGGGGGTGGGTGGGTGGAGAAGAACTGCGGAGGCAAGCCCCGGTGGGGTCTCCCACCCACCCCTCCCTCCTTCACTCCGGCTCCACGATCTTGCAACACCCTCCCCCCCCGCCCCAATCCCCCGCCTCCAAAGACGATCGGGCAAAGGGGGTGGCGGTGGCTTCGTTTGACGCGGGGAAGCGCACAGCGGCTTTTAGGAAGTCAGTCGCTGGGGCCGGGGGACGCGTGCGCAGTGGAGACCCTGCCAGCAAGGGATTTTTTTTTCTTTTAAATTTTTTTTTTTTGCCTTTCCTTTCTCCCCCCCCCCCGCCAGAGCTTGCTTTCCAACAGACCCCCCCTTTCTCCCCCCCCTTCTCTTTGCTCCAAATCTGGAGCGTGGGGGTATTTTTTGGGGTGGGGGGGTGGGGAGAGGAGGAAAGGAAAAGAGGGGAGGGGGGAGATCGGGCACGGATGCGCCGGGATTCAGCCAGCGCGGAGGCTCGCGGGGGCCTCGGAGGCAGGGGGAGGTGAGTAGGGGTCCAGCCCTTTTTTATTCCCCCAATTATTCTTACTGTTTTTAAGGGTGGGTGGGGGGTTTGCACAGCCAGCGATCGGTCCGGAGGGAAAGCAACCACTCGGGGCAGGGAGGGGGGGAGGGGTGTTCCCTTAAGGAGAGAGAGAGAGAGAGAGAAGCGACGGGGGGGGGGGGAAATCAGGCACGGACTGCAATGAGAACCTGCCTTTTAATCGCACCCCTAAACCCCCCACCCCACCCCAATCCCCCTACTCAGCGTCCTTGGGCTCTTCCTTGTTTCCCTGCTTTGCTTTTGCGCCGGTGGATTCGATTGGGGTCTTGAATGAGGACACACACACACATAGACACCCCGGGGAGAATGGGGCGGGGGGGGGAGAGGAGGCATGCAAAACACACACTCCCCGGCGAATGCAGCAAGTGTGCCCGTTGCAACGGAGCCCTCTTCTCGTTTGCAAAGCGAGGGGAGGGGTGGGGGAGGACCAACTGGGATGGGGTGGAAGTGGCGTGTGTGTGTGTGTATGTGTAGAGAGAGAGAGAGAGAGAGATTGCCCTGCATTGCAAACCCAGCCCGGCTGCCTCCCTGGGAAGCGCGGAAGCCTCCAAAAATGAAAGCCATGTGCGCTGCGTTGCAAAGCAATTGCGCCGGCGGAGACCGGGAAGCGGGGCGTCCCCGGGCGCCAGGTTGCAAGAGCTGGTGCCCATCCGGCCTTGGGGGCGGTGGCGGCTCCTGCTTGGGGTTGCCAGCTTTGACCCGTGGCGGGTGACTGTCAGCCTTGCGCGACCACTCCGGGGCGGTGGGTGGGTCGGGGACTTCTTCCCCCCCGGGAAGGAGGTCTGCGTGAGCAGGGGGTTGGACTAGATGACCTCTAAGGTCCCTTCCCACTCTTGTTACTCATGTATTTATTTATTTATCTCGTCAAGCCTGAATTAATAGCGGGTATAAGTATAGACGCGAGGATGAATGCATGAAAGGGAAACCTGCAGGGCCCTTAAAGACCTCTTAGGATTAGGGTTGAGGTCGACAGGAAGAGGGTCTTAATTAAAGGGAAAGTTGTGTCTGGGGGCGTTGGGGATGAAAACCACAGAGTCGGGGGAGTGCATTTCCAGGCATTGCCCACTCGGTTGCAGAAGTCGCCTGTTCTGCAATCAATTTTAAAAATGCAATTAAATTTAAATGGTGAAAGATGACTCCCCCCCCCTCCACCACCAGCCGAAGGCCCTACCTTCCCCCTCCGTTGGGATGGGCTGCATTCGCTTCTGCGCCTCCTCTTTGCAGTGTGTGTGGGGGGGAAGCAGGAGGGGGGGATTTCCCTTCCTGGATGCTGCCAGGAAAAAAAAGGGGGTTCCCTTCCTTTGCCCGCAGCCCCACCCTGGATTGCTGGGCATCCTCCGCTGGAGGAGGGGTAGGGAAATCCCTGCCTTTTGCAAGAGAGAGAGAGACAGAGACGCATCACCCCCCCTTTTTTTAATTTTTGCAAAGCAGGAAATCTTGCCGCGGGATTTCCCACCCCCATATCCCCCCCTTTTGGTGTCATCCCTGCTTGGGGGGGGGCATCCCCTCCCCATCCTCTCGTGGAAACCTGGTTTAAGTGGCAAAGGTCTTTCCCACGTCCCCTCCTGCCTTATCCTGTGATGGCTGCTCTCTTTTCTTTTCTTTTTTTGCAACAACCTGGGGAATCGCCCCGAGGAATCCTCACCCTTGGGATCCCCGCGGAAGGGTGTTTTCTTATTATTCTTATTAATAAAGTTCCGTATGTCTTTATTTTTACACATCTCATGGCGCGAACGGTTTGGGTGCCGTACAGTTCAGTACCAATAAACGTAACGGCGTTATTCCTAGCGATTTACATTTCTCATTTTTAGTTGCCGTTTCTACTATCCTCTTTTCAATTCTAAACCTTCTCGTGGTTCTACCGCACCATCTTAACATCCGTTTTTTGCTGTTTCCCCCTCTCTTATTTCTACCTCTATTTTAGCCCCCCACCATCCCCCCTTCCCCTATCATTCTAATATCCAACGACGTGATTCTTTTTTTCATCACTCAATATTTTAATAGGCACTTCTACCGTGTTTCCCCGAAAATAAGACTGGGTGTTATTTTCTTTGAACCTCCAAAATATGGTCTTGGCCTTATTAGGGAGGAGGGGGGCTTATTGTTTGGGGGTTGCTCTTGCAAGCGGAGTTCCCGAAGAGCCTGGCGCATGGACGGGAAGACACGGCCACAGCCTCAGGGGCGAACGGCTGTCTTGTACTGTCGCAGCAATGCAACACAGCCCCCGTGAGGTGACCACGCTCACGAGCAGCTGCCCGGTAACCCCCTTCTGCCGGGCAAAGCGCTACTCACTGACCTAGAGGTATCCCAAAGGCGCAAAGCTGCGTGAGCACCTGTCGTTCCCATCCCCGCCTCCTGCCTAGGTCAGTGAGTGGCTCTCTACCTGGACAGAAGGGGGGGGGGTTGTCAAAAGGGGCTTATTTTCGGGGGAGTGCGTATATTTTTTGGCCACCCCAAAAATCCGGCATGGCCTTATTTTCAGGACATGTCACATTTTGGGGGAAACACGGTAGCATCAATCGTGGTCCTTCCAAGCGTTTATCGAGCTACTTCATCCTAGCTTTTCCCTGTTAAATCCCATTTTAATACATATTTAATAATACCCTTATACAGATTCTGTTTATCTAATTTACAAGCCTTTTTTTGCAGCCTCTAAATTAAATTATACCGGCGGAGGATTATTATTATTATTATTTTTGCCTTTGCCTTAAAAGGGATCGGTGGCTTGGAAAAGGAATCTGGGGCTGCCTCTGGTCGGTTGCCAAGGCGAGCAAGCAGCAGTTTGTGTCTGTAGGGGGGGGGGGAAATAGCGGAGTCGTGTTTTTTCCACGGCTGTTGCAGCCTCGGTCATTCTGACAGGTCGTAGATTTGAGGATCGATCCTGTACTGTGGGGCATTGCTCCTGCAGCGCATTAAATCTGGGTGGATTTGAGGTTGGTCAAGTGAGGTTCTGCCTATTGGGCCTAACAAAGGCAGCTGGAATGGTCTCTCTTCATTTTCATGCAATACAATCAGAATAGAGCTGGAAGGGGACCTTGGAGGTCTTCTAGTCCAACCCCCTGCTCAAGCGGGGGACCCTGGACTGTACCGTATCAAATTCTTTTAAGTGGCTGTCCAATGTCTTCTTAAAAACTTCCAGTGGTCGGATCACCCACAACTTCTGGTGGCAAGATGTCCCACTGGTTAATTGTCCCTTTAGGAAATTTCTCCTTCATTCCAGGTTGATTCTCTTCTTGATTGGTTTCCATCCATTGCTGTTTTATTTTTGTCCTGCCTTCTGGTGCTTTGTGTAAATATTGTGTAAATATGTTTTATTTTCATTTCGTACAGTCACATGTATACTGTGCATAACCGGGGCCATATAACATTGAACAATAAACACAGCCATTCTTGTCAACAATACCCCCCAAAATACAAACCCAATATACCACTTCAACCCTCCATACACCCTTTCTTTCACCCCCCTCCAACTTTCCTTTCTTCCCTCCAACATTCCCCTCTACCCTACTTCCCCTCCCCCTCTATCACTCCTCTCTCCCAATACACTCCCTCCCTTCCATCTCACCCTCCCTCCGATCCTCTCTCCCACCCTCTCTCCCCCTCTTTCTTCTTTCCCTCTGCTCCTCCCTTCGGTGTATTTCTACTATCTATCAATATATTCAGCTTCCTATTTTTACACTAGAATTAAAGAGCAACAGCATACAAGTGCAATCATGTTACTTTAAAATCTAGCACATACTATATTTCCCCCCCTCCCCCCTAGGACCCCACCTCCCTTCCCCCCCCCCCGACTTCCCAGAGCCCGTACACGGTGTAACTTCTGGTGCTTTGAAGAATAGGCAGGCCCCCCTCTTCTGGGCTCTGCACTGACATGGGGATGCATGCAGCATGTCAGAAAAAGGCCCACGCAAAGAACAGAACAGAATAACAGTGTTGGAAGGGACCTTGTAGGTCATCTAGTCCAACCCTACGCTCGATACACCATTTTTGACAGATGGCAGTCCAGTCTCTTCTTGAAAGCCTCCAGTGGTGAAGCTCCCACAACTTCCGAAGGCAACTCCTGTTCCATGGTTGGATTGTTCTCACTGTCAGAAAATTCCCCCTTATTTCCAGGTTGAATCTCTCCTTGCTCAGTTTCCATCCATTATTCCTTGCCTGGCCTTTGGAAAATAGCTTGACCCTCTCCCCTCCTCTCTGTGGCAGCCCCTCAAATATTGGAAGAGCTGTTATCATGTCTCCCCTGGTCCTTCTCTTCACTAGATTAGCCATGCCCAGTTCCTGCAACTGTTCTTCATCTGTTTTTTGCCTCCAGGCCTTTAACAATCTTAGTTGCTCTTCCTTTTTTAACCCTAAGCTTTCAACATCTTTTTTTTTTCTTTCATATGTTGGCCAAAACTGGATGCGCTGCTCCAATGTATGGGCTTAGTAATGTGCCATTCGGTGCAACTGGAAAGCATCACATTGTGGAAAAATAGACCCGCACTTCACCTCTTGGCCACGTAAGTGTGCAATGTGGCTTGTCTAATCTGGCACTCTCTTTTTTTTTTGGCAACATGTTGAGTTCCAGAGGGAATCCAGATTAAGCCAGGAATGGCAAGACAGGGAGGCATTTAATGGACAGAAGTGCTTTGGGGTGTATGTATTTGTGTGTGTGTGAGATGACAAGAGTGTTGTTGGTGGTGCAACCATTTAAAATTGGAAGCTGTAGATGGCCAGAGCATGTGACTGTCATTGAAAAAGCCATCAACAAGCCGAAGGGTTAGGAATACCCCTATTGACAATGGTTGGGTGTCACTGAATGAATTCCATGTTGATCTCTGGGAAAAGGAATTCCCCTGTTTCTTTCTTTCTTTCTTTCTCTCTCTCTCTTTCTCTCTCTCTCTCTCTCTCTCTCTCTCTCTCTCTCTCTCTCAGAGTTTTATTATTTTTCCATCTTTCCTTATGCAGTGTGCCATCTGGGTACAAATATCCCTGTGCAACATCATTCCTTTCACATTCATATTAATATTATTTCCCTAAGTTTAGTATTGTAATATATTGAGCCTTTAAACATCATGGAACTCTCCATTTCTCTTGATATCTTCTAGCAATAATATCATATCGACATTAAACATCGTTATTCTCATCATAGACATACTAACAGTTTTCATCTTATTTATATCTATAAGTGTATTATCCGCTTATTTTTTAGTTTTCTTCGTTTCCAAACTCCTTTTTCCCCCTCCAATCATTGGTGAAATGCTTCCCAAATCATATAATGTTCAGTTTGCTATTTCTCCTTAATTGGAATCCCGCTGTTTCTCAATCTGCATCAGTGGTGGGATTCAAATAATTTAACAATGGGTTCTCTGCCCTAATGACCATCTGGGTAGGTGGGGCTCGGTGGCCATGTGACTGGGTGGGCGTGGCCAACTCAATGTCACTCAGGTCAACGGGTGCTTCGCCTTAGCTGTGACAATGTAATAAGGGTTAACTGGACAGGCAGTTTCTGTAAGCAGGGCAACAAAGATTAGGCTAGAAAAAACACCAGAATGTTTCCTTCCTGCCTTCCTTACAGGATTAGCCCTGTAAAATGGGGAAAAAACAAAAGGAGATTTCTTCCAACAACCGGTTCTCTGAACTGCTTAGAAAGTTACCAACCGGTTCTCCCGAATAGGTGCGAACTGGCTGAATCCCATCACAGATCTGCATGTATGGGCATTAACGCTCAGGGGAATTCTGGGAGTTGAAGTCCACAAGTCTTTAAGAGTTGCCAAGGTTGGACATGCCTTATGTCAGTGATGGCTAACCTTTTTGTTGTTGTGTGTCGAGAGAGTGCACGCCCCCTCCCCTGCACCCATAATGGAATATGTGCGCGATACTTCCCTGCATATGCTCCCCACCCCCACCCCGTACCCATTTTTGTCCTGGAAGGCCTCTTGCATCAACCTGGAAGCCAAAATGGGGCATGGGGGGGGAGGCTGCGTGGAACCCCAAAATACAATGCGAGTGTCCCCCACTCATGCACCCCGTCCTGTCCCCTGTGCATGCATGCACACGTCCCCCGCATGTGCCTGTGTACCAAATTTGGTTGAAATTGCTCAAGGCATTCCAGAGTTATGCTGGAACATATATACATACAGCCATTTTTATTAGATTAAAATAAATAAATAAATAAGATTAATTAATAATATAAATATGATATAATAATATAATATGAATATAAATTTTGTGTGTGTGTGTGTGTGTGTATGTATATATGTATTATGTCACAACCCCTGCTATGCCTAAATATGGGAGGGAGCATACTGCTTCCCTTTTCTGTCTATCGGCTCACTCTGGGAGCCATCCCGGCAGAAAGCCGTTTTTTTTAATGTTGCCTTGTTACATTAGTGTTGCATTTGTGCTTTATTTATTTATCAGCACAAATGCAACCAATATATATATTGTTTGTTTCGTAGATTTTCACGGGTGTAGGTATGCTGGTTTTGTTGTATTTGGGTCTTTTCCCGTGTAAGATTGATATTGTCTTGGCGACGTTTCGGCGTGGTCCCATTCGCCATCTTCAGGCTGGTGTTTTCGGCTTCGTGCTTACGCGAGTAAAGAGTGGTCGGAGCTGCCGTCTCTCTATAAATCTTGGTGGGGTGTGTGTGGAGTGCTGGCTTTGTTGCTTGTAAGTGGGTTGATTGGCTGTGTAGTTGCATCCTGATTGGTAGAATCAGGATTAGGACTTCCTAATCTGCAAAAACCCCAATGGCCTCCTAAGACACACCATCTATCGGAAAAAACACACACACCAACCGCTACTTAAACGCACAATCCCATCACCACCCTGCACAGATCAACTCCGTAGCCAAGACCCTCATCTCCAGAACCAAACGCCTAGCCGACAAAGACCACCTGAAAACTGAATTACACACTCTCACAAACGTAGTAATCTCCAACGGATTCCAAAGAAAAACAATTACCAACCTAATCCAAAGGGAGACGCCCACCCCCACCCCCCAAGAACTGAGACACAGAACAGGACAACGGCATCGCCCTCCTCCCTTACATCAAAGGCACCACGGATAAAATCAGCAAAATTCTCCACAAACACAATATCAAAACAGTCTTCAGCATTGACCAAAAAATAGCCAACATCTTAAGAAACCCCCAAAGACAAAATCCAGCTAGAAAACCAAGGAGTCTATGAAATACCATGCAAAATCTGCCCTGCAACATACATAGGATAAACAAACAGGAGAATAAATGCATGCATCGCAGAACACAAGAACACAGTAAGAAAAAAAGAAAAAAACTTCCTTCCTTTTCCAGCACCTTAAAGCAGCAGGACATGAAATTGATTTTGAAGGAACCAAATTACTCTCCAAAACTGAACACTTCAGCAAGATAATAATTATAGAAGCCATCGAAATAGAGAAACACCCCCACAACATGAATAAACGTGATGATACCTCCTGCCTACCAGACATCTGGAAACCAGCCCTAGTCAACAAACGATCCTCATACACCACCCAGGCCATTACAACACAAAAGAACAACGGTCACACAGCCAGCACCTCAGCCTGCTGCCTGGGGAATTCTGGGATTTGAAATCCACTCATCTTAAAACTGCCAAGGTTGAGAAACACTGCTTTAGAACAGTGTTTCTCAACCTTGGCGACTTGAAGTCCTGTGGACTTCAACTCCCAGAATCCCCCAGCCAGCAGGCATAGGGATTCTGGGAGTTGAAGTCCACGGGACTTCAAGTCACCAAGGTTGAGAAACACTGCTTTAGAACAACTCCCTTGGCCCACTCTAGATATATTTGCACTATACCTCCCATCACCCACCCCCCAAACTGTTTGTCCTGGACATTGTAGTTCAGGCAAGAAAAGGGATTTTTACAGCCTGTCAGAAGCTGTCCTTTGCAAGACACCGTAGCCGCCTGCAAATTGTTTGAAGTGACATTCATCCCATTCTTGCTTGGGGGGGGGGGAAATCAAATCTTATTATCCGGGCTGAATATACCATTCTGTCTTTCTTGAATTCCATCAGCCAAATGACATGGCTTTGGAATTTCTTGTCTGTTGCAAATTTCAAGGATGCAGAGTCTTTATGACACAGCTGTGAAGTTTGCAGAGGAAACAAAAATGAAAGATGCCTCTTTTTTTAATGCTGTCGAACGCCTTTTAGCCTCTAAGGGATGGATCTGCCTTGAAAGTAGCTCATGTTGATCAATGGAGCAGACTCAAACACTTCTTTTCTGTGATGTCATTAAACGGTTTAGGATAATCCTAGACCTGCGATGTCAAACTCAAGGCCCGAGGGGCCGGATAAGGCCCACGGGATGCTTTGATCTGGTCCGTAAGGCCAGCCTGGAACCAGCAAAGGACCAGCCTATGGTGCGGCGGCTCCGAGCTCCATTTTCGCTGGCAGAGATTCTGCAGAATGCCGTCGTAGCGCAAAACGATCTCCGTTTTCGCTGGCAGAGGGCTACCAAAACATACTAAAAACAAAACCAAAGGAGAAATGTTTCCCCTTTTGCATTTGAGCACGCAAGAAGGGACAGGAAAGGAGAAAGGGGAAAGAGGAAAGGCAAAGAAAAAGAAGGGAAAATGGGAAGAGAGCAAGGAAGTAAAAAGAAGAAAAGAGGGGAAGGAAGAAGAGAAGGAGAATGAAAAGGGAAGGGAAAAGAAGGAAGGGACGGAAGGGAAGGAGAAAGGGAAAGAGGAAAGAAAAAGAAGGGAAAATGGAAAGAGCAAGGAAGGAAAAAGAAGGAAAGAGGAGAAGGAAGAAGGAAGGAAAATGGAAAGGAAAGAAGGAAGGGAAGGAGAAAGGGAAAGACAAAGTAAGAGAAGGAAAGATGGGAAGAGAGCAAGGAAGGAAAAAGAAGGAAAGGGGAAGGAAGAAGAGAAGAAGAATGAAAAGGGAAGGAAAAAGAAGAAAGGGAAAGACAAAGAAAAAGAAGGGAAAATGGAAAGAGCAAGGAATGAAAAAGAAGAAAAGAGGGGAAGGAAGAAGAGAAGGAGAATGAAAAGGGAAGGAGAAAGGGAAAGAAAGAAAAGAAGGGAAAATGAAAGAGCAAGGAAGGAAAAAGGAGAAAAGAGGGGAAGGAAGAAGAGAAGGAGAATGAAAAGGGAAGGAAAAAAGGAAGGGAGGGAGAAAGGGAAAAACAAAGTACGAGAAGGAAAGATGGGAAGAGAGCAAGGAAAGAAAAGAAGGAAAGAGGGGAAGGAGAAGGAAAAGGGAAGGAAAAAGAAGAAAGGGAAGGAGAAAGGGAAAGAGGAAAGACAAAGAAAAAGAAGGGAAAATGGAAAGAGACCAAGGAAGGAAAAAGAAGGAGGGGAAGGAAGAAAAAGGAGAATGAAGAGGGAAACAAGAAGAAGGAAGGAAGGAAATTATAATAAGAGTGAGGGAGGGTCTCAGAAGTCTTGCCTTAGCACTTGGCCACCATGGACCATGGACACGGTCAGGGGTGGTATTCACGTACGTACCCTACCGGTTCTCAAATGTGGGCGCGCACTCATGCTTCGCTCACCCCATCCACGCATGTGCTCAGCCTTCCGCACATGCGCTTCGATACGCGTGCAGCTTGCACGCATGCACATGGCTTGAAAACAAGCCTAAATAGGATGGCCTAGAGCCCACCCACGATTTCCACAACCGGTTCCGGCGAACCGATCCAAACCGTCTGAATTCTACCTCTGGACCCAGCCCCCAAGGTCAAACAGAACCCTGAGGAGACCCTCAATGAGATGAGTTTGTGAAGTGATCTTTGAACCCAGCCCACACTATGTCCCCAAAAAGATGCAATGGGGGGGATAATAATAATGGAACTGTGTATGTATGTGTGTATACACAAACACACAGACAAACATTCTTACCTCCTCCTCCGTCCAGTAACGAATGCCGAGACAAGCTTCACTGGAATGTCACAGCACTTTATTAGCAAGAAACCAAAACCTCAGTGGCTGAAAGCCAAGCATAACAAACAGATAAGAACCTTGGCAGCAACTCAGACTTCGACAGATAACAGCTTCTCCAGCGTTAGGAATGACGTCGAATCCTGCAAAACCAGGCTCCTCCCAGTTCTCTCTTTAAATACTATCTTGAGAGGAGCCTAATGACAATCACCTGGGTCCAATTATCTTTGGTAACTGCGTAGCTGCTCTCTAGGTCGATCTGCCCGGCATCCAGGAACAACTCCCTGTCTCCTCTCCACTGGTCCAAGGCTCAGGCGCCTCTTGGTGGCCAACCAGCCTCTCTGCGCCCTGCTCGGAGTCGGAACCCTGTCCAGGGTCCTCCACATCCTTCAGAGCCGACTCATAGGGCCCCTCGCTGTCAACGTGTGTGTGTGTTGTGTGTGTATTAATATGAAAGATGTTTATTGCAAATGTAACAATTAACATAATCAATATTAAACTGAGTCTACCCAGATGCTGAAATACACCATGTAAGCTAAGCAGAGAGAGTGGAGAGGAGAGAGGGGAAGAAGGAGATAGGGAGAGAGGGAAGTCGACGTGAGGAAGAGTAGGAGAGAGAGAATGAGTGGAGGAAGGAGAAGGAGAGAGGAAGGGGAAGTATAGAAGAGAAATGGCAAAGGGAAGAAAGGAGCTGGTACGGAGGAGGAGAAGGGAGAAGGAAATAGAAGGGAGAGGAAAATAGGAGAGAAGGAGCGGAAAGAGGAGAAGGAGAGAGGAAGGGTAAGTAGAGAAGAGAAACGGCAGAGGGAAGAAAGGAGGTAGGGGGAGGAGAGAGTGAGAGGAGAGAGGGAAATAGAAGGGAGAGGAGAAGTAGGAGAGAGAAGGAGCGGAAAGAGGAGAATAGCAATAGCAATAGCAGTTAGACTTATATACCGCTTCATAGGGCTTTCAGCCCTCTCTAAGTGGTTTACAGAGTCAGCATATTGCCCCCGACAACAATCCGGGTCCTCATTTTACCCACCTCGGAAGGATGGAAGGCTGAGTCAACCTGAGCCGGTGAGATTTGAACAGCCGAACTGCAGAACTGCAGTCAGCTGAAGTAGCCTGCAGTGCTGCATTTAACCACTGGGCCATCTCGGCTCCAGAAGGAGAGAGGAAGGGGGGAGTAGAGAAGAGGGATGACAGAGGGAAGAAAGGAGGTAGGGAGGAGGAGAGAGGAAGAGGAAGTAGAAAAGGGATGGCAGAGGGAAGAAAGGAGGTAGGAAGGAGGAGAGAGGGAAATAGAAGGGAGAGGAGAAGTAGGAGAGAAAAGGAACAGAAAGAGGAGAAGGAGAGAGGAAGGGGAAGTAGAGAAGACGGATGACAGAGGGAAGAAAGGAGGTAGGGAGGAGGAGAGAGGAAGAGAAGTAGAAAAGAGGGATGGCAGAGGGAAGAAAGGAGGTAGGGAGGAGGAGAGAGGGAAATAGAAGGGAGAGGAGAAGTAGGAGAGAGAAGGAACGGAAAGAGGAGAAGGAGAGAGGAAGGGGGAGTAGAGAAGAGGGATGACAGAGGGAAGAAAGGAGGTAGGGAGGAGGAGAGAGGAAGAGAAGGGAGGGCTGTTGTGGAACAGATATGATGTATGGAAAGCAGAAGAGCAAATGAAAGTTATTACGGGTAGATGGTGAGAAGAATTGATATAATATTGGATAATACCTGACTGTCAAGATGTAATGATATACTTGTGGATATTTATATGAAAATAAAAATAAAAAATAAAAAGTAGGAAATAAACCAAAATTGAGTTTGACTCCCCCCCCCCTGCTCTAGACCATACATTATAGCAATAGTAGCAATAGCAGTAGACTTATATACCGCTTCATAGGCCTTTCAGGCCTCTCTAAGCGGTTTACAGAGAGTCAGCATATTGCCCCCAACAACAATCCGGGTCCTCATTTTACCCACCTCGGAAGGATGGAAGGCTGAGTCAACCCTGAGCCGGTGAGATTTGAACCGCTGACCTGCTGATCTAGCAGTAGCCTGCAGTGCTGCATTTAACCACTGCGCCACCTAGGCTCCGCATTAAAAGAAAGATTATTATTTTTGCTGATGCGCTTCCAGCATTCAACTCTTTTGAAAGACTAAACAAATGCTTTATGATCATTTTGTTAAGTTGGCCCGATTTGAAGTTTGTGGTACCTGGGTTCGAAAGATTTTTGCCTGTGGATGCCCTGCTTCACCCAGTTAAAGTTTACAGGATGAGATCTGTAATAATATGTAAACTTCAGTGTGCCAAACAAAGCTTAAAAACAACCTTATGATGAACCCCCACCCCCCACCCCCAAGAAATTAGGCAGTTTTACAACAGAGTTACTTTGCCGAGGTGGCGCAGTGGTTAAATGCAGCACTGCAGGCTACTTCAGCTGACTGCAGTTCTGCAGTTCGGCTGTTCAAATCTCACCGGCTCAAGGTTGACTCAGCCTTCCATCCTTCCGAGGTGGGTAAAATGAGGACCCGGATTGTTGTTGGGGGTGATATGCTGACTCTGTAAACCGCTTAGAGAGGGCTGAAAGCCCTATGAAGCGGTATATAAGTCTAACTGCTATTGCTATTGCATGTAACTAAACCAGCTTTCTACGACCGTTTATGTCCGTGATGGGGAATCTATGTCCCGCGTGCCACAGGTGGCATGCAGAGCCCCGTCTTAAGAGCATGCGAGCTGTTGCCCCAGCTCAACGCCGCACATGCGCGCATGTGCCTCCCCCCAGCCAGCTGAATTTCCAGGTCTCTCCTGCGCATGCACAGGGAGAGGGACATGTGCATGGGGTGGGTATGTGTGTGTGTCATGTGTGCATGTGGGGGTCGCGCCCACATGCACACATGGGTCAGGCGCATGATGGGTGCACGCACGAGCTTTCGGCACTCTGCCGGAAAGGTTAGCCAGCCCTCCCTGGTTTATGTCATTGGCGTAATGATGTCATGGTTTAAACTGGTTTATAGGATGGCATCATTCAGCAAGGACATCACTCAGCTTAATTGGCAGGTGGGAATAAGGCAGTGTTTCTCAACCTTGGCAACTTGAAGATGTCCGGATTTCAACTCCCAGAATTCCCCAGCCAGCGAATGCTGGCTGGGGGATTCTGGGAGTTGAAGTCCGGACATCTTCAAGTTGCCAAGGTTGAGAAACACTGGATTAAAGGGACACTCTGGCAGCATAATCGGTCACTTAAATCAAGATTTCCTTTGTAATTCAGTAATGAGTTGAAGTGGGTGGTGAAGAGGCAGCCCCAGTGCTCCTCGTGTGCACCGCACCAAATTGAGTTCAGGTACCTGCTTAATATGGCCGTGGCTTCTCTTAGCGTCTCGCCATTCTTAACGGCTTATATTGCTGATGATTCTAAGCCCTTTTTTGTGTTAATGTTTAGGCTTTCAGAAGAGTTCTAATGCTGGAAGCATATCAGCCAAAATAATAATCTTCCTTTTATTACAGAGTCTTAATCTACACCCTAGGATTATCGTGCCAATGCAGCTGTTATGTTGCCATTGTAACCTCTCTGGCTTTTGTTTGAATGAACCGTTTCGATGATAATGCAATAATTATAGTCGGCGATAATTGTAAAGGCCAAAACAATTTCTCCCTGCTCGGTTATGAATGACGGAATCGAAGAAAGACTCAAGTCCTCAGGAAGTCCTCGGAGTTAGGAGCACAATCGAGCCCCAAATTCCTGCCGCCAAGCGAGACAGTTGTTAAGTGAGCTTGGGCCCACTTTATGACGGTGGCTGTATCCCCAGGAACATGGTCCTGCTGGGCAAGGAAAGTCCACAGGGAATCCACGTTTCACTTCAACAACGGCGTGACTAACAGAACAACTGAAGCAATGATTTACTTCCCAACGGTAAAATTGGCAAAACTCCCTTAACAAATGTTTCACTTAGCAACGGGGCTCGATTGTGGTCATAAGTCGTGGGCTACCTCTTAACGATACTGCAGCTCTGGAAAGTTTGCGGACAGGATCGTCTCCTTGGGTGAGAAATTTGGGATCCAAGCCAACCGTCATTCTCAAACCGTTGCTGCATTTTGCTTGCTGCCAGCAAGGTTAAAAAAAAAGAGGTTTTTTTAAAAACTAGGATATGTTAAGCGTATTGACATGCAGCGGAAATACACCAAGGAGAGGAGGAGTGGGAAACAGAAGGGAGAAGGAAGATGGGAAGAGAAGGATAGGAGAGAGGGTAAGGGGGGAAGATGAGAAGGATAAGGAGGAGTGGATTGTAGAGAGAGGAGCAGTAGAAAGGGAGGGGAAGTAGAGTAGAAAAGGATGATGGAGGGAAGATAGAAAGTTGGAGGGTGGTAGAAGAAAGAGGTGTATGGAGAGCAGAAGAGCTATAATGGGTTTCTATTTTTCTGGGCATTGTTGACAAGAGGAACGGATGTAATTATTACTTAATACCATATGATACGGGCTATGTATAGTATACATGGATTGGATTGGATTTAATGGATTTATTACATTTATATGCCGCCCTTTTCCCCGAAGGGGACTCAGGGCGGCTCACAATTCAATCAGGGCAGGGGGTACAGACAAGGGGATAAAAAAGACGAGACATAACAATACAAAATTTAAAAACATACAACAGCCATACCATTCGAGAAGGGGGCAAAAACTCTTTAGCCCCAGGCCTGTCGGAACAGCCAGGTTTTAAGGGCTTTGCGGAAGGCCTGGAGGGTGGTGAGGGTTCGAATCTCCACGGGGAGTTCGTTCCAGAGGGTCGGAGCAGCCACAGAGAAGGCTCTCCTCCGGGTAGTTGCCAGTCAACACTGGCCAGCTGATGGAATTCGGAGGAGGCCTAATCTGTGGGATCTAATTGGTCTAGTGGAGGTGATTGGCAGCAGGCGGTCTCTCAAGTACCCAGTTCCAATACCATGAAGTGTGAGTGTGTGTTATGAAAATGGAAATAAAAATATTAATTTAAAAAAAAAGGAGGAATGGTGGTTTAGCAGCCTGGCAGCTCCCTCTGATAATAATTTTTTTTTGCAAGGTTGCCGTGTGCCTAGAAAAATCATGGATGAAGGGGAAGATAATGATGTGAGGATTGAGGTTTAATCCAGGATTGGTCGTGGTTTGGAGTAGGGCAATCCCATTGTTTAGTTGTTGTTTTTTTGCTCAAGCTACAGGGACAACTTAATGGCCCAACCTTTAAATTTGAGGATCTTAGCATTTAAGACCTATAGCAATGATGGCTAACCTTTTGGGTGCCCTGCCCAAAGTCCGCACTCAAGCATGCACGCAACCCCAAAATGCATTGTGAGCACCCGCCATGCACGCGCCCTGCAACCCCCACTGGCCATTTTTGGCTTCCAGGTTGATGCAGGAGGCCATCCAGGCCCAAAACGGGGACGCATGTGCGCAACCCCCAAAATGCAATGCAAGCACCCCCCCACGCATGCACCCTCCCCATATGCATGCGTACGTCTCCTGCATGCACCCCCAGCAAGCACCCCACCCCCCTCACATGCACAGCAGAGACTCGAAGACCAGCTGGCCGGCAGGAGGTGGGCTGGGGTGATGACTGGCATGCCCGCTGAGTGGACTCCGTGTGCCACCTGTGTCGCGCGTGCCATAGGTTCGCCATCACGGTTCAACGGAAATTAAGGAGCCAATTTTTTTTTTGAAACGTTGACCACTCTTCTAACCAAAGATTCTCACGATGATGAGACAATGGTTATATAATGCAAGGTAAAAGGCGACACGGAATATGTGTGAAAGATAGAGGAATGCCCTCTTAAGATACAATACAATAGCAGAGTTGGAAGGGACCTTGGAGGTCTTCTAGTCCAACCCCCCTGTCTAGGCAGGAAACCCTATACCGTTTCAGACAAATGGCTATCCAACATCTTCTTAAAGACTTCCAGTGTTGGGGCATTCACAACTTCTGGAGGCAAGTTGTTCTACTGATGTATTGTTCTCACTGTCAGGAAATTCCTCCTCAATTCTAAGTTGCTTCTCTCCTTGATTAGGGGACTGGAGGCTAAAACATATGAAGAACGGTTGCAGGAACTGGGTATGTCTAGTTTAATGAAAAGAAGGACTAGGGGAGACATGATAGCAGTCTTCCAATATCTCAGGGGTTGCCACAAAGAAGAGGGGGTCAAACTATTCTCCAAAGCATCTGAAGGCAAGACAAGAAGCAATGGGTGGAAACTAATCAAGGAGAGAAGCAACTTAGAACTAAGGAGAAATTTCCTGACAGTGAGAACAATTAATCAGTGGAACAACTTGCCTCCAGAAGTTGTGAATGCTCCAACACTGAACGTTTTTAAGAAGATGTTGGATAGCCATTTGTCTGAAGTGGCGTAGGGTTTCCTGCCTAAGCGTGGGGTTGGACTAGAAGACCTCCAAGGTCCCTTCCAACTTTGTTATTCTATATTCTAAGTAGAACTGGCCATCCTTGAGGAAGAGGTTATAAACATAGAACCAACTACCAAACAACAAGAATCCAGGTGTTGACACCATCCCAAAAAAACCCATCTGGAATTGGAAGAACAATAATATTGGAGAGTATTTTTCCCCCCCAGAAGGCTAAATGTGGTCTATTATTCTTCTGTTCCTTGATCTTTTGCTTCTGGCTAATAGTGACTTCTCCGGTCTTGGAGATTAAATCAGGTCATAGAGTCCAAGGTTAGACCACATGTGTGGTCTCCACAAGATCCCAGAACTTGGCCCCCAGATCCTCCAGGGAAATCTCAGCAGCTGTCAGCTGTCCCAAGTAAAGCAGACAGGAAGCAGGATGAGATGAGCTAATTCTGCTTTATTCCGAGGCTGCATTGAATGGAATCCCGCGAATCTGAAGGCGCAAATTTCGCACTGCCCCTTCATTGTTTGATCCACTAGGATGAGTCTGTCCCCACGTTTCTTTTCTCTGGTCTTTTAGCCACTGGGGGCTTCTGCCTCTCTGGTCTGATCGTTTCCTAGGCAGCATCTCTTCCCTCCCTCCTACAAGGTCATTCACACGTTCTATTGCGGGCCGCTGCTTTCTCTGTCTCCTGTTCTTCTGCTTCTTGGCAGAAGATCAAGCTAGGAGGTCCTAGCTGAGAGGACAAAGGCCTGTGAAAGTCAAGGACGACTGGAAGGTTGTTGGGGTGGGTAGATGCATGGATGGATGGATATCAGAGATGGATAGATGGATATGATGGATAGGTAGGTGTTGTGGCTCGGTAGGAGCCTTTGGAGCTGCTATCAGACTGACACAGATCTCCTGTGAGTGGTTTCAGGATGCTCACAGGAGTAGATAACAAGCAGCTGTGGCTCATTAAGGATCTCCTCCTGCGGATAAAAGACTGATGGTGCCACGCCTTAGTTGCAGAAGTCAACGTCGTTCGTTCGTTCATTAGTTCCATTCCGTTCCTGTTGTAGTTCGTGTTCATGATTCAAAGAAGCACTTGGATAAGTGATTTGCTTTATGTAAACTTGGTTTGCTGTGAGAGTTTGTTTTTGCATTTGCTGTTTAACTTTTTGCCAGAGAATTTATCTATGTTTATTCTCCATAGTGAGGGGGGAGGAGTATCCAGGATGGGTGTTGACTTTGTCCTCTCATGATTGGATGAGTCAGATAAGCTCTTTGGGTAACGCCCCCTGGCCAGCAGGACTACCCATTCTTCTGACTCATCTCCTCAAGGAAAAGTTGCACTACTCAGTAACTCCAGTAATTTACAAAGGAGTAAGGAAAATAAACTTGGATCCGGCGAATCCTGCCTCCCTTCATCGAACACAGCCTCCTCCTGCAAGGACTGGACTGCCACAAGCCCCCTGGGGCGGCACGCTGCCCTGGCCACTGAGTGAGACGGAGTCACTCAGGGAGGACAATTGCCGGGCAGGCAGGAGGAGAGGGCAATATGCTTCCTAGAAGCAGCCCTTGATGCAGAGGCTAATCAGGAGCAGAAGCGCTCCTCTGCTCCCCTCGGGTTGAGCCACGAAGCTGGCTAAAATACCCTGGAACACCTGTGCTGGCAGCCGACAAGGTGAGAGCCGGAAAGGCTTAGGAAGAGCTGCCTGGGAGGCAGGGGAGAGAGCTGCAGCCATGGCAAGCCTGCAAAGGCAAAAGCCATTTCCATGTGCTCCAGCAAGGAGGAGCCGTTTGAATTTGGAGCCGGGGCCATCTTGAAACCACATGGTCCAATATGGCTGCCCCCAGCAGCTCAGAGGAGGCAAGCAGAGCCTCAACTCTCAGCCCTCCAGCCACAACCGGAGGCTTGTGGAGCCCTTGAAAGGTGAGAAACCATCGCAGAGGCATTAGCCAAGGGCGGGGGATGCAGCAAAGGGCCAACAGGAGGCTTGTTAAGGGAGTTAGTGGCAGGCGGTGGATCTCCCCCCCCTACTTCCTAGATGAATCAAGACTGCACGAACCCCCCCCCCCAACCTGAGAACTCCTCACCTCCCAGAGGAGGATTCCCTTCGGCTTGGTGCTTCAGAAATCCTGCCTAAAAGCCCGTTCTCTCCCTTTCTAACTGCATAGGAACAGGAAAAGCCCCCCCCTCCACCCTTAAGGACACTCTCCTTTAAGGAGGAGAAAGAGACTTGGCGAGAATGCCATCAGAAAAAGGCTTCCAGCAAGAGCTGCGTTTTTTTGGGGGGGCTAAGTCTCCTTCACCCTTAAGAAAATTCTCCTTGAGTAGGAGAAGGAGGGGGGAGGGGCGGGAAGTCCCTGAGTAGGAGGCAAAACAAAAGCTGTTTTTTGTGGCTAAGTTCTGAGGGCGGGGCGATGGCAATTGCCTTGCAAAACCATTTGGAAAGAAGGGGGGAGGGGCCCCACGTGGCCAAGCCAAGGAAGAGTATTCAGCCCCCAGGGAGAGACAGAAGAACCTCCAATCAGGTTAGAGATTACCCCCCTCCCCCAAGGCTTTCCAAGGGTGGGGGTGAATAGGCAAAGAGCAAATGCTATACAATACAATACTATGCAATACAATAGCAGAGGGGGCAGGAACCTTGTAGGTCTTCTAGCCCAACCCCTTGCCTAAGCAGAAATTCCTACACCATTTCAGACAAATGGCTATCATTACTAGTCAGCCCTGTAGCTCAATGGTTAACAGCTGACTCTGTAAACCACTTAGAGAGGCCTGAAAGCCCTATGAAGCAGTATATAATTCTAACTGCTATTGCTATTACCATCCAACAGCTGCTTAAAAATCTTCCACTGTTGGGGCATTCACAACGTCCGGAGGCAGGTTGTTCCACTGATTAATTGTCTAACTGTCAGGAAATTTCTCCCCAGTTCTAAGTTGCTTCTCTCCTTATTAGATTCCACCCATTACTTCTAATTCTGCACTCAGATGCCTTGGAGGATAATCAGGTTGCCTCTTCCCTGTGGCAACCCCTGAGATATTGGAACACTGCTATCACGTCTCCACTAGTCTTTCCTTTCAGTAAACTAGACCTGCCCAATTCCTGCAACCGTTCTTCATAGGCTTTAGCCTCCAGCCTGATCCCTCTGTTGCTCTTCTCTGCACTCTCCCTAGAACCCCCACATCCTTTCTACATCATGGTGACCAAATTGAATGCAGAATTCCAATCTGGCCTTTCCAAGGCCTTATAAGGTGGAATGAACACTTCACGGGAGCTTGATTCTATTCCTCTGTTTATGCAGCCAAAAACTGTGTTAGGTTTTCTGGCAGCTATTGCACACCGCTGGCTCATATTAAAGGGTGGTCCACCAGGACTCCAAGATCCCCTTCACAGTTACTACTGTGGAGCAAGGTATTCTGTACCTGTGCACTTCACCTTCGTTGCCTAAAGGTAGAACCTTACCTCTTTGAATCCCATTTCCCTAGGTAGTGCCCAATGTTCAAGGGTACCAAGATCCTTCTGTATCTTTTGCCTGTATTCTGAAGTGTTGGCTATTCCTGCCAGCTTGGGGTCACCTGCTAACCTGATGACCCCCCCCCCCCATCAGCATTTAACAAACAGAGAGCTAACAGTCATTCTGGCTCCTTCTCATGACCGCTTGAGATAACAGCAGTTCTTAAAGAAACAGTACTACTATCATGGCATTTATTTTGCTATCCCAAATGTTAGCTTACACACCTAACACCCTCATTCAAATCACTGATGAAGATGTTGAAGAGTACTGGGCTCAACACTGAGCCTTGGGGGACTCACTGCACTCTTCCCTCCATGAAGAGGCAGTCCCATTGAGGAGTACAGGTGTGTGCTCCAGTTACCAAGGCACCTGGTGTGACTAGGTCTAATCCTCAGTCTTCTACTTTATCTAGTAGTAGGTTATGGTCTACCTTATCAGGACTTGCTGAAGTCCAAGTTAACTATATCAATGGCATTCCTATGGTCCACTAGGGTTGTCACCGTAATCTAAGAAGATTTGTAGATTTAGATTTATTGAACATTTATAGGCCGCCCTTTTCCCTGAGGGGACTCAGGGCGGCTTACAACAATGGGGGAAGGGAGTGCAAAACAAGACATAAAAGAAACGTGAATAAAAAATTAACTATAAAACACAACATTCATTATGGCTAGTCTAGTATGATCTGTTTTTGACAAACCCATGTTGGCTTTGGGCTCTCGAGCCGGTTTTCTCACTTTCTGAGGGGGGGGAATCACATCAGCAATTCTATAGTGGTTCTCCGGTACTCCAGGAGCTCTGATAGATATAGTTTCAGTTGTTTGGAGATCTCATCCGCCAGCTCCTTCAGATCCCTGGGGTGTAACCCGGTCCTGGGAATTGGACCTTGCCTAAGATAGACAGGCTACCATTTCTTCCCTATCTCATCTTGGGTCCCTAATCTGAATTTGGGGTGCTGTTTTTGATAGGTTGGATAGTTTATCCCTGCTGGTAAAGACAGATGCCAAGCACGAGTTAAATAGTTCGGCTCTACCCCTGCTGCCTGTCACCTTCGGGCCACTTTCTCCCAGCAAGGGACCAATTGTTTCCTTAATCTTTCTTGGTTTTATCAGGCGGGAAGATGCCCCCCCCCTTTTTTTGTATTTTATTTTATTATTATTATTGTTGTTGTGATTCTTGTTATTATTATTATTTTACCTTTGTGGCAGGCCTTTATTGTGAGCCTTAGCTTCCCTCTCTTCATCGTTACACACACTCTAGTGGCCGCCCATTAAACTCCATCGGTGTTTACATTCAGAATATCTCTGCGCTAATCCTAGCCATAGAATCATAGCACCCTTATGGCCGGGGGGGAAAAAAGGGTCAGATAGGCTGGTCCCCATGCCAGAACCCACCACAAACTCAGAATGGGATGCCCGACTATGAGAGATCGCAGAAGCACCTCAGATAGCCTATGAATTTAGACAACTTTCGCTGAGGGCAGAACATATAGCAGGGGTGGGATACATCAGAGCCGACTGGCTCAGCCGGACCAAGGGGACAGTTTGGAGCGGAAGCTGCAGCCAGCAATCTTCAAGGAAATGGCAGAGTGCTTCGGACACCCGGAGATCGACTTATCCGCCACGCCCTCAACGCTCAGCTCCTGAGGGTCATCTCCAGGTACCAGACATGGGGGGGGGGGCAGAAGGGGCGGACGATCTGCGAAGCCCCTGGACCAGGGGTTGTCGGTATGCCTTCCGCCCTTACCCCTGATCCCCAGGGTCATATGGGAAACCCTTCGGGAGGGGGCAGAAGGGGTTCTCTTGGCGCCTCTCTGGCCCCGGAGACTGTGGTTGCAGAGCTCCAGTCGCCTTCAACGGAGAGGCCATGGAGATTCCCCCTGGAGGGAATATCCCTTAACCAGGGGTCGCTGGAGCACCCAGACCGTCAATGGCTCCAGCTGACCGCTTAGCTCTTGGAACGGAGCATCCTGGGGAAAGACCCTCCCCCCCCCCAGGGTGATGCAGACTATCCAGACTGCCTGCACACCTTCCACAGAGCGTATATATGGCTCCATGTGGCAGGCCTCTGCCTCATGGTGTAATTCCCTGGGGCACAATCCTAGCCAGGCCTCAGTGCCTCAGATTCTGGACCTCTTCCAGGCAGGCCGGGACAGAGGGTTAGCTTCTAACACAATTAGGAGACAGGTCCCAGACTTCTCGCCAGTTGTCCTGCGTGGCAGGAACCAGAGCTTGACTCACCTTCCTGTGGTCAGACAATTCCTCAAGGGGGCCTCCAACCCCAAACCGCACGCAGCGTTCAAGTACCATTCCTGGGACTTACACAGGGTAGGAGACGCTCCAATAGGTGCTCCATCTGAGCCTTTACGAACAGCTTCCCTTAAGTTCCTGATTCTCACGGTGGCCTTTCTGGTGGCCATCCCCCCCGCCAGGCAGATATATGAACTGCAAGCTCTCCACCGGGGAGGGTCTCTGCTTCCCCCACTAAGACAGAGTGGCGTTACGCCCTTCATCCCAAGGTGGGCTTCTGCTTCCATCAAACCCAGGAACTGATTTGCCCAACTTCTGTCCAGACGGGGGGGAAAGAAGGGGCTCACTCTGGGCATAAGGAGGGCCCTGAGGATTATCTCAGGAGAACCAGGCCAGTCAGGAAATCCGAAGCTCTGTTTGTTTCCTTCCAAATAGGGGCCTGGGTAACAGGGTGACTTCCACCACAATAGGTAGGTGGTTGCAAACCTGCGTTGCCACTGCATACCAATCACAGGGCTTACAGACACCAATCATATCACAGCTCACTCCACGCGGAGCGCAGCCACATCCAGGGCCTGGGCCACGCAGACAGCCCTGGCCGGAATCTGCAGGGCAGCCACGTGGGCTTCCCCCTCTCCCTTTGCTAGGAACCATAAACTGGACTCTTTTACCCCGCAGGGCAAAAGCCTCTTGGACGCAGGGCCTCTTGGACGCAGGGCGTTGCAGGTGGTTCACAGGGCGGAGCCCACGCCTCAACTGGCACAAGCGGGGGACATGGGGCCTCTGGGGTCTCCCTCCCTAGGGACGTGCAGGCTTTGGTACGTCCCATCCTGGATACTCCTCCCCCCTCACTATGGAGAAAGGGCGTTGGTACTTACCTGATACGCCTCTTCTCATAGTGGGGGGAGGAGTATCCAGTCCCTCCCTGACTATGTTTGTACGACTAAGTTTTATGTTCACAGTTTTATGAAGTTATATAAATATTGATGTTGAAGACGATAAAAGCTAAGAACTGAAGTAAGAGTCTGGAGTGAATGGTGCAACGAGTCGGATGGAGCTCTTCGTCAAAAGAATGGGTAGTCCTGCTGGCCAGGGGGCGTTACCCAAAGAGCTTATCTGACTCATCCAATCATGAGAGGACAAAGTCAACACCCATCCTGGATACTCCTCCCCCCACTATGAGAAGAGGCGTATCAGGTAAGTACCAACGCCCTTTTTGGGCTCGCAGCCAGCAAAAGCCGGGACTGATAAAGCCCCCAAGTTCTGGCTGCTCCAGCAGGCCGGGGGGCTTGTGAAACATTCACCCCCACGGAAACTGTGAATGTTGCATTGTTTTTTTTTAAGTGTTGTCTTTGTCTAGTTATATTCCCCTTCCCTTGTCTATTGTGAGCCGCCCGGAGTCCTTCGGGAGTGGGCGGCATACAAGACAAATAAATACAAAATACAATATAATACAAATACAAAAGAGGGGTGACGAACAGGATTTCTGCGAGGGCTGGATCAGCATTGTAGTTCTCCGGTTAGCTGGGGGCAGGGAGGGAGGGAGATGGAACGGATGCCTCCTGAAGCACCCTGCCGGCAAAAACTATGCCTTGGGGCCATCCAGGCCCCAAAACAGGGTGTAAGGGATCTTGAACATGCCCCTGCGCCCCGTTTAAGCTGCCAGAGGTACCGCGGGTCAGATTTAAGCACCCTGCGGGCCTTGAGATTGACAGCCCTGTTTTAAAATGTTAGAAGCGACGTTCGATGCATTTTCCAAAGGTGTATTTATGCAGCCAGATTTCATTTTATACGCTCCTTTCTTATTAAGAGGTAGAATCATCCCCCTGCACGGCGGGAGACAGTTAGAGAAATGATCAAGAGGTTCATAGAGGGCAGCCGAGATGGCGCAGTGGTTAGGGTGCAGTACTGCAGGCCACTTCAGCTGACTGTTATCTGCAGTTCAGCGGTTCAAATCTCACCGGCTCAAGGTTGACTCAGCCTTCCATCCTTCCGAGGTGGGTAAAATGAGGACCCAGACTGGGGGGGCGATATGCTGACTCTGTAAACCGCTTAGAGGGGGCTGAATCAATTCCATCAACCAATCAAGATGTGACAACACAGCCAACCAATCCGTTTAAAGCAACAAAGCCAACATTCCACACACACACACACCTATCTTTATAGAAAAATGGCAGCTCCAATCACGCTTTGCTCGCACAAGCACGAAGCCAAAGGCACCAGCCTGAAGATGACGAGTGTGACCTTGTCGAAACGTCGCCAAGATACTGTCAATCTTACACGGGAAAAGACCCAAATAGGCCAGGACCTATATATGCAGTGCTTTACCTTCTATAATTCATTTGCTATTTTTATTTCCTAAGATGGGAATTCAAGTGCCGTTTATAAATGGAAACAGATTGCTTAGGTGGCATTCGTAATGGGGGGACCGTTCCTGATTCCCAAGGAAGAGTCTTCCCTCTTCCAAAAGATAGATAGATAGATATTTTATTTGTATGCCGCCCTTTTCCCTGGGGGGACTCAGGGCGGCTCACAGTTCAGGGGGAGGGAGGACAAACCATGTTAAACACATAAAACAATACATCGTTAAAAGCACAACATTCATACAATTCGGGTGGGGTCAATATCTTTAACCCCAGGCCTGTCGGGACAGCCAGGTTTTAAGGGCTGTGCGGAAGGTCTGGAGGGTGGTGAGGGTACGAATCTCCACGGGGAGTTCGTTCCATAGGGTCGGAGCTGCCACCGAGAAGGCTCTCCTCCGCGTGGTTGCCAATCGACATTGACCGGCTGATGGAACTCGGAGGAGGCCTAATCTATGTGATCTAATTGGTCGAGTGGAGGTAATTGGCAGTAGGCGGTCTCTCAAGTACCCAGATCCAATACCATGCAGGGCTTTGTAGGTGATAAGTAGCACCTTGAAGCGTACCCGGAGATCGACAGGTAGCCAGTGCAGCTCGTGGAGGATAGGTGTTGTGTGGGTGAAACGAGGTGCACCCACGATCGCTCGCGCGGCCGCATTCTGGACTAGCTGAAGTCGCCGAATACTCTTCAAGGGCAGCCCCATGTAGAGCACAAAAGGGGAAGAATCTCTTAGGCCAGGGGTGTCAAACTCAAGGCCCATAGCTCAGTTCCGGCCCAAGGGGTGCTTAAATCTGGCCCATGGGAGCAGCCTGGAAATAGCAAAGGAGCAACCCGTGGTGCCTCTGGCAGGCAAAACGGGGGACGGGGAGGAGGCGTATGGCCAACCCGCATCCCATTTTTGGCCCCGATGTCCTCCTGCAGTAGCCTGCTGCCCAAAACAGGGCGCGGCGGGCATGTGCGGGCACCCGTGCCCCATGTGGGCAAGTAGAGTGCTGCAGGAGGCCATCCATGCCATAAACGAGGGGGTTTAGGGGGTTGTGTGTGCATGCGCAGCGGGCGGAGGTGTATGGCATAATGGGTGTGGGCACATGCACTTAGCTTAACCATTCACTGCCTGATACTATTTCAGACGTGGCTGTCCAATCTCTTTTTGAAAGCCTCCAGTGATGGAGCACTCACGATTTCTGGTGGCGGGCTGTTCCACTGGTTAATTGTTAACACTGTTAGGAAGTTTCTTCTTAATTCTAGGTTGCTTCTCCCCCCCCACCCCCGGATTAGGGTCCATCCATGGTTTTCTTGCCTGGCGTTTGGGTGCTTTGGAAAATAGGTTGACCCCCTCTTCTTTGTGGCAGCCCCTCAAATATTGGAAGACTGCTGTCATGTCCCCCGTCCTCCCTCTTGGCCTTTCTCCTCACTAGAGCAGGGCTCGGCAATCTTAAACACTCAAAGAGCCATTTGGACCCGTTTCCCACAGAAAACTCCGGGAGCCACAAATCCCTTCCCATGCTTGACTATTTCCTGAGCGGCCACAAAATTAGTATATCTAGTTGAATTAAACGTTCTGCTTTCTTTTCTTGGATGTTTCATGTTTGGCCCTACTGGGGGTTGAAAAGCTCAAGAAATCACATTCCAGCGGGGTGTCGCACATTGGCAGTCGTGACGCATATTTTGAATGACAGGGAGCCACAGCAGAGGGATAAAAGAGCCACATGCGGCTCCGGAGCCACAGATTGCTGACCTCTACAATAGACTAGCCATGCCCAATTCCTCCGGGCTTCCTTCATAACTTTTAGCCTCCAGCCCAGTGGTGGGTTGCTTATCCCGTTCCAACCGGTTCGGTTGGAACGGGGCCGCGGCGTCCTCGTGTACGCGTGCAGTTCACACATGCGTCTTCGCTCCAGCTGCTCGTGGAGAATCGCGCAGGCGCTGTAGGTGCCATGCGCCTGCGTGGAAGCGCAGAAGCCTTCAAAGACCGGTAAGGAGGGCGGGCGGGTGGCGCCTTCGCCGTTCCCGGAAGTTACTTACTTCCGGGTTCGCCGACCAACCAGTTCGCGGGGACCGCCGCAAACCGGTTGAAACCCACCCCTGCTCCAGCCCCCTAATCCTCCTTATCGCTCTTCTCTGCACTCTTCCCCAGCGTATTATAACCCCAGAAAGAATCTTCCGGCTTATTTTAACCGGAATGGAGAAAAGGCCTTGATTTCCTACGGATATCGTTTTGACCCTTCCTTTCGGCGTGAGGCTCTCCATTCATCCTTGTTAACAAAAACCGTTGCCAAGCGAAAATTACTCCCCGCGTTCATTCATAAAAGCTTCTCGAATGGGTAATTCATTAAAAAAAAAAACCTTTGCCGGTGGAGAAGAGAGGTCACGGAGGGGCGGAATAAAATAAAACACTGCTCGTTTTCGGTGGCGCATGTATGACAAATGTAGATAGTTGGTGAGTTGGCGTATTTTGGTGGGATAATCGTTTTTATGGTCTTTCTATTTGCAAAGCTGCTTTGGCTAAACAGGAAGACTGTGTCGTAAGGCTCCCAGATGGTCTGTGGGTAAATGCAGAGCAATTAGTTCTGGTAGCAAAAACAAGCCAATATTTGGTTTTTTTTAAAAAACAAAACAAAACCAGGATTACAGAAAAATGTTTCTTGGCTCTTGAGAATAATAATAGGCACATCGGCGGAATATCACTTGAATGAGCGGGAGTAACCCCTCTGCTATATGGGGAGTCCTCTACTTACAACAGTTTCACTTAGTGACGATTCGAACGTATAACGGCACCGGGAAAAAATTGACTTACCATCGTTTTTCACACTTAACGACCGTTGCAGCCTCCATCCCCATGGACACGTGATTCACCTTTTGGATGCTTGACAACTGACTCACCTTTATGACGGCTGCAGTGATCCGGGGGGTGTGTGTGTCACGTGTTCCCCTTTTGCGACCTTCTGACAAGCAAAGTCAAGCAAACCAGATTCACTTAACGACCGTGTTACTAATTTAGCCACTGCAGCGATTCGCTGAACAAAGGCGGCGAGAAAAGTCGTAAGTGTGGACCAGTTGCCAAGTGTCTGAATTCTGATCATGTGACTTTGGGGGAATGCCGCGACGGTCGTTAAGTGTGAAAAGCAGTCATAGATCACTCTTTTCCAAATCCCGTTGTAAGTTTGAACGGTCATCAAATGAACTGCTGGGACTCAAGGATGAGCTGCAGTATAACTGAACAACAGAGTTGGAAGGGACCTTAGAGGTCTTCTAGTCCAACCTCCTGCTCAAACCAGAAACCTTATACCATTTCAGTTGAATGTTGGTCCAATGTCTCCTGCTCTTTATAGAGACGCTGGCATATCAGTGGCCAAAATAAAACAGCTGTTTTTACAGCTCGGTTTGGCAGAGTTCTGATTCAATAATTGCATGTTTCGAGAAATAAAATGACAGCCTTCAAGTTGGGTTCGCCAGCGACGTTTGCCTCGGAGTGCTAGAAGGCTTCTAGCGCTGTGTCTCTAGAGCTAAGGAGCTAGTCCTCATGAAACCTTCCTGATCCCCTGAGTTGAAGACCCCTGATCTAGCCCAGCCCCCTCCTCTTTTGCAAAGGTTCTCCTATCCCTGTTGCTATGGCAAATCTAGACAGCATCCTAAAAAGCAGAGACATCACCCTGCCAACAAAAGTGCGTGTAGTCAAGGCTGTGTTTTCCCCAGTTGCAATGGACGGCTGTGAAGGTTGGACCATAAGGAAAGCTGAGCATAAGAAAGAATGGAGGCCTTTGAACTCTGGTGCTGGAGAAGACTCCTGCATTGAGTCCCTTGGACTGCAAGGCCATCCAACCGGTCAGTCCTAGAGGAGATCAACCCTGGCTGCTCTTTAGAAGGCCAGATCCTGAAGAGGAAACTCAAATCCTTTGGCCACCTGATGAGAAGGAAGGACTCCCTGGAGAAGAGCCTCATGCTGGGAAAGACGGAGGGCAAAAGAAGAAGAAGGGGACGGCAGAGAAGGAGGTGGCTGGATGGAGTCACCGAAGCAGCCGGCGTGAGCTTCAATGGACTCCAGAGGATGGTAGAGGACAGGAAGGCCTGGAGGAACGTGGTCCATGGGATGGTGATGGGTCGGACACAACTTCGCAACTATCCCCCGTTGCAAAATTTAACCACACTAGCACAGTGTTGCTCAACGGTGGGGGACTTTTAAGAAGGGCGGACTTCAACCCCCAGAGTTCCTGGGCGGGCTGGGGAACTCTGGGAGTTGAAGTCCCACCCTTCTTAAAAGTTCCAGCCGTTGAGAAGCGGAAACGGCACTGGCTGATGTCAAGGAAGAGGATGTGAGAGGCCCCGTCTTATGCAAAATTGGTTTCTTTGCAGGGCACCGTCTCCTCGGCTGCGTCAAATTGATTTCCGAAGAAAGCAAAGAGGAACTTAAAAGGATTGCACAGGCCTCCCTTCCCCCCCCCCCTCTCCACCTCTCTCTTAATAAAAAGCTAATATTTGGTTGAATAAATCTTATGGAAATGTCAACCCACAGACCGGAAGCAGGCTTTTCTTATCCCTGCTTGCAAAATATACTGTGGGGCGGGCTGGGTGAAGTTTGTGGAGGCAGCTAGTCCGGGATTTCCAACTATTCGTTGAAGGACCATTGGAGTTAAGAGTAACAGGGGTTCCTGCATGAGAAGGGGGTGGACTAGAAGACCCCCAAGGTCCCTTCTGACTCTTGTTCTGACCGAGGCTTCCCAAGAGCCTGAAGCAAACTCCTTGTCCTGACAAAAACCCCTTTTATTAATTGGCTGTGAATTCTGCTCAATCGCATCCAGCAAAGTCTTTCAAAGGAGGATTTACAGTCACAGATCTTATCTGGCTTGGAGAGCTGCCAGGCCGATCTCTGCAAGGAGTCTTGGAGAGTCACAAACCAATAAAGTGATCTAATTGTCTCCTGCAAACTCCACTCCCCTTGTCCCGACAAAAACACCTTTTATTAATTTACTGTGACGGCAAAGTCTTTCAAGGGAGGATTTACAGTCACAGACCTTATCTGGCTTGGAGAGCTGCCAGGCCGATATCTGCAAAATATTGGCAAGGAGTCTTGGAGAGTCACAAACCAATTACGTGAACTAATAGTCTCCTGCAAACTCCGCTCCCCTTTCGCTCCTCTTTTACTTCCTCTGGGAGGGGCCATTCATCGTCCACCTGTGGCCTTACTCCCAAGTTGAGTTGGAAGGGACTTTAGAGGTCTTCTAGTCCAGCCCCCTGCTGAAGCAGGAGAACCTATGCCCGTGAATGGCGAACCTATGGCAGTTGTGCCCAAAGTGGCATGCAGAGCCATCTCTACAGGCATGCAAGCCATTGCCCGTTGTTCTTCCGTGTTCCGGTGCGCCGGCCCGCTGGTCTTCACGGACACATGTGTGCCACAAACTGGAAGACAAGCCGCCTGTTGCACATGTGCACGCCCGGAAGATGAGCTTCTGGTTTCCAGTGCATGCATGCACACAGTTTTTTGCGCGCATCCACACCAGTCCACCGGAAGACCAGGTGGACGATGGGCATGTGTGAGCCGGAAACCAAATGATCATCTTCCCGGCACGCGCATGCGCACCAGGCGGCTGCTCTTCCAGTTTGTAGCCCGCGCAAACGTGCGCTCCCATTTTGGAACTCAGTGCCCAAAAGGTCCAGTCCAGGGGTGTCAAACTGGATTTCTTCAAGGCCTGGATCAGCATTGTAGTTGTTCTCCATGGACTGGCTGGGGGGGGGGGGAGGAGACAGGGCAGACTCCTCCTGCAGCACAGCTGGCCAAAATGGGGCATGGCAGGGGGGGCACATGAGCCCCCCTCCATTTCCCGTTTTGGCTGGCCAGAGTGCTGCAGGAGGCCATCCAGGCCCAAAATGGGCTGTGAGGGGAGTGCATGAGGTCATTGTCCCCCCGCACCCCATTTTGGCTGCCAGAGGCACCGTAGGTTGATCCTTTGCCACTGTATTTTTTGGACTATAAGACGCACCAGAGTATAAGACGCACCATGATTTTGTAAGAGGCAATTTTTTTTTTTAAGAAGTTTTTGGCACTTTGCAGGCCTCCCAAACCCTTTGCACGCCTCGTTTTTTTGCAAAAGAAAATGTTTTTTGGGAGGCATACAGAGGGTTTGGGAGGCTTATAGAGTGTTCGTGGGGGCTGGGGGGGGCAAAAACGAGCAAAAAGGGCTCGGCTTTTGCTCATTTTTGCCCTCCGCAAGCCTCCCAAATCCTTTGCACATCCATTTTTGTGAAGGGGGCGTGGTTTCGGGACGTGGCACGACAAAACCGCGCTCGACTAAAGCGCGCCCGATTAAAGCGCGTCGCTGACGTCATCAACAGGGCGACAACAGCGAGCGCGGAGAAAGAAGGGCGCTTTAAATAGCGCTTTGAAAGCAAGCCGATTCAAGTTAAGGTAAGGGTTAGGCTTAGGGTTAGGTTAAGGGTTAGGGTTAGGTTTAGGGTTAGGTTAAGGGTTAGGTTTAGGATTAGGTTTAGGATTAGGTTTAGGGGGGTTAGGTTTAGGTTTAGGGGTTAATTTTAGGTTTAGCGTTTACAGCGTGCTTTTTTCTCTGCGCTGTTGTCGCGCTGTGATGACGTCAGTTACGTCGAGCGCCCTTTAGTCGAACGCGGTTTTGTGGTGGAACTGTTTCGGGAGGCCAAAAATGCTGTATTCAGTGTATAAGACGCACCCAGATTTTCACCCTCTTTGGGGTGGTGGTAGGAAAGGTGCGTCTTATACTCAGAAAAATACAGTATTAACCAGGCCGGCCCCGCGGACCAGATCTAACCACCCCGCCGGCCAGAATCTGGCCCGCGGAACTTGAGTTTGAAACCCTTGGCGTAGTCTCTTCTGCCCTCCGAGTGTCCATAAATGGTCCATCGGCTCTTCCCCCCCCCCCGCTCCCCAAGAGGCAGGAGGCCTCCCCAAAAATGCTACGTCTTGGCGTTTCAACATGTCGGCCCCAAAGTCTTGCAGTCTGTAACAATAGGATGGGAAGACGGGAACTTTCTCGGTCCCCACCCTTCGCTCTTCTGCACACTGCCACGCTTCTCAACCCACTTCCTCAGTGTGGGTTGAACTGCCTTCCTTATGTCTAGGAACCCTTCTTGAGAGCTCTCTCTCTCTCTCTCTCTCTCTCTCTCTCCGCCGACGGCTGCCGCTTTCCCCAAAAAAGGCCTTGGGTCTTGCATTTGGTTACGCCATTTCCGCCGTCACTCCCTTTCCTGTTAAGTAAGTTCTTGCTTGCTAGCTTCCCTCTCTCTTCCTTCTCTAGTTTTCTACCGCATTGGGGCACCTCTCTTCTCCTCCTCCTTCTTCTTTTTCTTCTTCCTTTTCTTCCAAACGTATTATGACAAGCTCCGGAAGAGAGCAAGAGAGGCCTCGGAGAAGCTGCTTCCAGGATGGCTAGATGGGATGGTCTCGGCCATGGAGCAGGTATGGGCGAGGTCCTTCCAACGCATCATGCTTCCCCCTTGGTTTTTGAAGGTGCAAGGAACTACCTTGGGATTCCGACCAAGATGTTGAGGGGGTTGGAGAAGGGGTGGAATGGAAAGAACCCCAGAAGATCAACCTGTATCCAGTTGGGATGGCTTTCCTTCAGAAGTTGTGGGTACTCCATCTCTGGAGGTCAGCTGGGTCTCCTGCTTGGACGGGGTTGGACTAGAAGACCTCCGAGGTCCCTTCAACTCTGCTGTTTAGTTATTCTGCTTGGGCAGGGGGTTGGACTAGAAGACCTCCAAGGTCCCTTCCAACCCTGCTGTTTAGTTATTCTGCTTGGGCAGGGGGTTGGACTAGAAGACCTCCAAGGTCCCTTCCAGTCCTATGATTGTATGTTCCCATCGGGTGGAAGGTCATTTAAAGAGAGATCAATCTAGAATTAAGGAGGGATTTTCTGACCGTGAGAACAAACTCTGATGACTTCCTTCCAGAAGTCGTGGCTGCTCCATCACGAGTTTTTCAAGAAGAAATTGTACAGAATGGTAGTGGGTTTCCTGCTTGGGCAGGGGGTTGGACTAGAAGACCTCCAAGGTCCCTTTCGACTCTCAAAATTCTGTATTTCGTATTCTCAACGTAATCTCTCTTTCTAATCAATGTTGGGTGAAATCTACTGTAGCTTTGCAAAGTGGACGGCTTGTTCCTATTCAGAGGGGCACTTATTTATATTTATGATTTATGCCGGAGGGCGAGTGAAAATTAATACAGCTTTGCACTTAACCCAATGTTAATGGTGCTCCAACAGGCCAGGGGTGTGCCTCTTGTTCATATTTCCTTGTCTTTCTCGGTGGCCCGCCGCAGGTTGAAAAAGGAAAACAACAAATGTGTGATAAGGGGAGTTTTTAGTAGGTCACAAACTCTTGTTTTGCTGTTTTGTGAATTCTAATTGTCTGAAAAGGTTTCCACGTATGCCATTAATGCATTTTTGTTGTGTGAATTCAGGCAAGTACCCTGTCTGTAAGGGCTTAGCAATATCAGAGACAATATCCGAATGCATATTGGGTTTTTTTTTATGTTGGTAGTCCTCGACTTAACAATGGCTCATTTAGTGACTGTTCAACGTTACAAAGTGAAAAAACCACCGTTTTTCCACACTTAATGACCGTCGCTGCGTTCCCCGTGGTCACGCGATCAAAATTCAGGCACTTGGCAACGGATTCGTATTTATGACGGTTGCAATATCCTCGGGAACCAAGTGGGTCCAGGAGTGAAATTCAGCAGGTTCTGACCGGTTCCAGAGAACCGGCAGCGGAAATTTTGAGTAGTTTGGAGAACCGGCAAATACCGCCTCTGTCTGGCCCCCAGCGTGGGATGGGAAAAGAGATTTCGCAATATCCTTCTGCCACGCCCACCAAGCCACGCCCACGATTTGAATTTCACCACTTAACGTGATCCCCTTCTGCGACCAGCAAAGTCAATGGGGGAAGCCAGGTTCACTTAACGACCGTGTTGGTTAACTGTATTGATTCACTTAACAACTTGGCGGCCAGAAAGGTGGTAACGAGGGAGCAAAATTCACCGAGCCACTGTCTCGCTTAGGGACAGAAATTTTGCGCTCCGTAGGGGGGGTCGTAAGTCGAGGACTCGCTGTGTTTGGGATTCGGATATCGGCAGGCCTTAAAGGCTGTGGTGAGTTGATGTGTGTCGTTATCTTAATTGAAACGACGCCCTGAATTTTGGTTCTTCTCTCTCCCCCACCCTGGGGTCACCCATCGTTATTGAAATGGCTTATCTCAGATCTATCCGGGAGATAAAAATCAGAACTTTATAAAGTCTTTGCACGCGTGGTCGGACAGCAGAACACAGAATGCGGAAATTGCTTTGATGTGCAAACTCTACGTCAGCCGTGAAGATATCAGCAAATCTCTCTTTTTTTTCTTTAATTCTGTGGAACTTGATAGGCATAGCTGAGGAGTCATTTTAAACTATAATCTCCCTATTAGACATGTGATGCTTTTTGCTAGCTGTCTTTGGAGATTTTAATCCTTGCACCTCATAGCTAAGCAGGGCCTAAAGGCTTTGAGATGATAAAACACCCATTTCTTCTGACAATTTTTAATCTTTTGAACCCGGGTACAATGATTGCTTTTTCAGCAAAGATCTTTTCACTGCCCGAAGCCTTTTCGATACGCCTATCAACACGGAGAGTAGAATAAGGCGAGATTTTTTTTAAAAAAAAGGCCATTAAAATTATCAAAAAGTCATTAAAATCCGTTCCTGTATTCCCTCCCAGTAAAAGAAGAATCCGTGTTGCTTCGATTTAAGAGGTTTCTTGCCCTTCGCTTGTCTCTTGCAAAGTAGGGGCATCTATTTTGATGTAGCAGATTTTTTTAAAATTATTTTTTTCCCTTCTACAACACCTTACAGTCATTATATTTTGATTTCTCTTCTTATTTTGCTTTTAGTAAAATTCCCTGTCCAACTTGGCGTTGGTGAGCTAGGAAACCCAAGAAGATCTCAAATTGAATAAAGCTATTATAAGAAATAACAGGACTAGTTCAAACCCTGATTCACAAAACCTGCATTGACCTTTTTTAAAAAAATATTTTTTTTATTTCAATATAAACAATCCATCTTCCATTAAACAGTGTCGTCTGGGTACAGATATTTTGTGCAATAACAATTAAAATTTACAACCACATTCATTATTTAGTCTAGTCCTAGCTTAATTACCAATACCTTAAATGTTTAATACTATAACAATTCCCTTCTTGATTTAGTCAACTCATTAATTGCGTTAACTCTTTTGATAACATTTTCTATATTTTACACATCCACTTTTACTTCTAATTCTTATAATTCATTCTCTAACCACCGATAAAATAATTCCCATATAGTATAATAATCGGTTTGTTCTTTCTCTTTGATTGCCAGTGTTAATCTATTCATTTCTGCATGTTCTTAATATTTTCCTAATCACATTCTCTTCTGGAGGGATCTCCTCACTTTTCCAATGTTGTGCAAATAACAATCTTAGCTGCTGTTTATTCCATGGATAATTAAATATACATTTTCTTTATCATGAGTTTCTGGAAAACCTGCATTGACCTTGGTTTGGGGTTTTTTGTGTGTGTGAATGCAGCCCTTCGGGCGCCTTGGCGTGGGAAATCCCGTGCAAAAGCAAGAGAGCTTTTTAATTCTGGCTAGGTTAGCCTGCTGCGTGAATGCAATTCAGGTTAGGAGAACATGTTGTGTGAATTCAGTCCTTGTGATACGCTAGAAAGGAAGATGGGCCGCCGTCTTCCTTCTTGGCAATTGTGAGATTGGCAGGGGGGATTTTGAGGGTTTCCCCTTTTTACACAGCAGCCACCTCTCCAAGGTTTGAGGAAGAACCATAGTTACCGTATTTTTCTGAGTATAAGGTGCAGCAAGATTTTGAAGAAGCAATTTTTTTAAAAAAAAGTTTTTGTACTTTGCAGACCTCCCAAAAGCAGCCAGTTTTTTGCAAAAACGGGCCTGTTTCCCCCCCCCCCCCAAAGGGCATGAATAGCCTTTAGGTGCCCCCCCCCCAAATGAGCCAAAACCGGGAAGTTTTTCGCTCATTTCTGCCCTCCCCAGCCCCTAGAAGCACTCTGGAAGTCTCTTAAAGGCAATGCACGGCCATTTTGGTGGAGGCCAAAAATGCTGTATTCGGTGTTTAAGACGCACTCAGATTTTCACCCTCTTTTTTGAGGGGAAAAGGTGCGCCTTATACTCCGAAAAATACGGCATGTTGCTCACCCAGCGGAGGCGTATTTCCAACCATGGTTGTTTGTATCCTTGCACAACAACTTTGTGGTGTTGCAGACATGTGCTGCGTTCAATTTTCTGAGATCAAACCCAACACATCATCCTCGTCCTTATTTAATGACCCCATAATCCCTTGTGGGGTGGAGTCTGGGCAACTGAATGGAGTTAGCAAAGTGTTTTCATGGCCGGATGCCCTTCCTGTCACCAATGCGGAGCTTTGTTCAGCAGATATTGCCTCCAGAAGTTGTGAATGCCCCAACACTGGAAGTCTTTAAGAAGATGCTGGATAGCCATTTGTCTGAAACGGTTTAGGGTTTCCTGCCTAGGCAGGGGGTTGGACTAGAAGACCTCCAAGGTCCCTTCCAACTCTGTTATTCTATATTTTATTCTATATATTCTGGGTTCTGGTGTACAATCAGCTGTCCAGCCTGCACGCGCACATTGCTTTTCAGCACTGCTGCATGCGCGAAGGACAGGTGGTTATCGTGTGTGTTTGCACGCCAGAAACCTGGAAGAGAAACAGGCAAGGCCACGCGTGCCGGTGCAACATGAATTCGCGTGCCACTTTGGCCATGCGTGTCACAGGTTCGCCATCAGGGCTCTATAGACATAAGGAAAATTTGTCTTTATAAAGAGTCTCCAAGATACATTAAGCCAGTGTTTCTCAACCTTGGCAACTTGAAGATGTCCGGACTTCAACTCCCAGAATTCCCCAGCCAGCGAATTCGCTGGCTGGGGAATTCTGGGAGTTGAAGTCCAGATATCTTCAAGTTGCCAAGGTTGAGAAACACTGCATTAAGCCAGTGCTCCAGATAAGCCGCACTTTAGCTCTGCTCCTTATCAACCAGCAATGTCTCCCTGACCAAATCCTAAAACATCTGGCCACCAGCTGTGGAAGGCTGGACTAACTGCTTTGCTCCCAGGGATGGAGGGCAGTAGCTGGTCGCTCGGTCCCACAAACCCTTTGCATTTTGCACAGTTCACACATACACAAATCCACCTCGCTGTGTGGATTCAAGGCTTGCCCAGTCTTGAATTATTAAATGATTAATAATGATAATAATACTGCATACATACTGTATCTCATATTGATAATAGGAGATTTTATATAATTTGTAAGTGAGGGACTATGGAGAGGGTGCATAAAAGTTTGGTAACCAAGGAGAAACGATTTTATAAAACATGGGACTTAATCAACGGTTAGATAAAAGAATTGTATAAAGATGTGTTATTATTGGGCGGATTTAGGATGATGTAATGAAATGTCACAATATACATTTACCTAAAATGTAAATATCTTACATAAAGTGAAGTAATGACAATTATAGTCCAATATAGTCCAAGAGACGAGGTGGCACAGTGGTTAAATGCAGCACTGCAGGCTATTTCAGCTGACTGCAGTTCTGCAGTTCGGCTGTTCAAATCTCACCGGCTCAGGGTTGACTCAGCCTTCCATCCTTCCGAGGTGGGTAAAATGGGGACCCGGATTGTTGTTGGGGGCAATATGCTGACTCTGTAAACCGCTTAGAGAGGGCTGAAAGCCCTATGAAGCGGTATATAAGTCTAACTGCTATTGCTAATAAACGTATAATGATGATAATAATTGTATACATATATACCAGATTGATAATACGAGATTCTATATAAAGTGTAAGTGAAGATTATGGTGAGAATGTAGAAAAAAAGTTTTGTAACCTATCGATAGGCTGTATGGAATTGGAAGAAGTTTTTTATGTTTGTTTGAACTTGTTTGCTTAAAAATAAAAATAAATGTTTTTATTAAAAAAAAAAAAGACTTGCCGAGCAGCTGGGGAAATAAATAGCAAGGTAGACCTTCCAGCTGTTAGTTCAGTGCAGGCAGTCCTCGACTTACGACCACAATTGAGCCTCCCCACGTTTCTGTCATGGAGGGAGACATTGGTCAAGTGAGTTTTGCCCCATTCGACCACCTTTCTTGCCACGGTCGTTAAGCGAATCACCACCGTTGATAAGTGAGTTACACGGTTAAGTGAATCCAGCGGCTCCATTGACTTTGCTGGTCAGAAGGGTCGCAAAAGGGGATCATGTGACCCTGGGACATTACGGCGGTCGTAAGTACGAGCCAGTTGCCAAGCATCTGCATTTTGATCACATGACCAAGGGGATGGTACAAAGGTTGTTAATTGGGGGGGGGGGGAAACGGTCATAAGTTAATTTTTTCAGTGCTGTTGTAACTTTGTATAGTCAGTTAACGAACTGTTGTAAGTCAAGGACTACCTATATACCTTTTCTCACCACCCAGATTAGACACCCCGCATGGCTGTTCTTGAGTAATGCTCCTAAGATAGTCCTCGACCTACGACCACTGCAATCTTCAGGCAGTTGAGTGAGTTCCGCCCCATTTTATGGCCTTTTTTGCCACCATCGTCAACGAATAACCGCAGCTCTTAAGTGAACCATGCAGTCGTTAAGCGAATCTGCCTTCCCCCCCATTGACTTTGCTTGTCAGAAGTTGGCTGTGAAGGTTTACAGATGGTGGTCACATGACCCCGGGACAAGGCAACCGTCATAAATACATGCCAGTTGCCAAGCATCTGAATTTTGATCCCGTGACCAGTCCCCTCGTCATCTTGATTGCTCTTCTCTGCACTCTTTCTAGAGTCTCAACATCTTTTTATAGCCCCATCCCAGTGGTGGGTTTCAGCCAGTACGCTCCGGTACCAGTGTACCGGTGGCTGCTGGGAGCAGCAGCCACCGTACCGGAATGGGGCTTTGGAGGGCCTGCCCGCCCGCCTTCATTCCTTACCTGTATTTAAGCCAACCGGCCCATTTGCACACGCGCGCACAGCGTATGGGCCTGCACTATGTTCCGCTGAGCAGTGGGTGCCCATTCGTGCGCAGCGCGTGTGCCCGTGGAGGACACCCGCCCCATCGCAGAGTACCGGCTGCGACGGGATCCGGAAACCCACCATTGCCCCATCCACGGGATGCAGGCAGCACACGAAACTGCAACCCCTCCAATCCGCGGAAAAAGCTCTCTCCACAGAACCGGTCTTGGGGCCCAAATAGATTGGGGGCTGCTGATCTTTAAAAAATCAAGATGGTGGATAGACTAGTGCATCGAGATCAGAGGTGATATTCGACCAGTTTGCCCGAACCGATAGGGGAAATCACTGGTCGGCCCGCCCATCCCCCCTGCTTCTATTTCATCCTATTTAGGGACCTTTTTTTTTTTTTGAGCACAGTACATGCGTGGAAGGCCGGGCACATGCGTGGGACGGGGTGCGTGCGAGCAAAGCGAGTATGCGTGCGCACACATACATTTGCGAACCGGAAGGGAAGGGAAGTGAAACCACCCCTGGCCTAGATACTTTCTGTTTTAAGTGAAAATCTGCTCCCGTGTTGTGGATGCCATTTTCATGTTTTTTGGATACCCCTGGGGTTCATACGCGCATTTTCCATGCCGAGAGCCAGAGATGGAGATGGCTTTTAAACGCATCTGGCTTGAGGAGCTGGGCTCCAGAAAACAGATGTGATGGAAGCCTAAAGCTAAATTATTTCATTCATTTCATATACTGTATCTCCGCCTCTCCCTGCATTTAATCCAGTGTTTCTCAACCTTGGCGACTTTAAGTCCTGTGGACTTCAACTCCCAGAATCTCCCAGCCAGCACAACTGGCTGGGGGATTCTGGGAGTTGAAGTCCACAGGACTTAAAGTCGCCAAGGTTGAGAAACACTGATTTAATATTTCCTTCCGTCGTGTTTTAAAGTGAATTCTGGAATTTCTGTAGGGCTCATTCAAAAGATGTTTATAGGATTCAAGGAAGGATTCAATTGTCCTCTCTTATCTTGAATCCTGTCCTGACCCCCCATTAGATTTGTGTGGGAGATGCGTTCAGACAAGACACTGGCCTCAAATCAAGGCTTAGGGCCTGCAGTTGTAAAATGCACTGGCTGCAAAACTCCGACTAACCAACAGAGGGCGAGAAAGAGAAACAGACTTCCAGCCCGTTGCTGCCCCCTTATGTTCCTCTGAAAGTTTGCAATTCGGGTCTAAAAAGGTAAAAGTTCCCCTCGCACATATGTGCTAGTCGTTCCTGACTCTAGGTGGCGCTGCGCGTTTTCGTTTCAAAGCCGAAGACCCAGCGCTGACTGAAGACGTCTCCGTGGTCATGCGGCTGGCATGACTAAACGCCAAGGCGCACGGAAGGCTGTTCCCTTCCCACCAAAGGTGGTCTCCGTTTTTACATGCTTTCGAACTGCTAAGTTGGCAGAAGCTGGGACAAGTAACGGGAGCTCGCTCGGTTATGCGGCGCTAGGGATTCGAATTGCCGACCTTTCTGATCAACAAGCTCAGCGTCTTAGCCAGGGAGCCACCGCGTCCCTATAATTCGGATCTATGAACTCCGAAATTTGATTCATCTGCATTTTAATTTTCTGGGGCTGCTGAGCCATCTGCTTTGCTTAGCTAAGGCTTCAGGATCGAATGCAAACCCAGAACATGGGTTTAATTCAGTTTAAGTGCCATCTTGGAATTTGGGAAGGGTTAACTATCTGTGGAGCAAGGGGGAAATGCTACCAGTTTGGGCCAGTTCGCCCGAACCGGTAGTAAAAAATGCTACTGGTTTCCAGAACCGGCAGTAAAAAATACTAAAAAAAAGTTTTTTAAAAAGGGTGGGGAGGGGTGCTGAGAAAGAAAGAAAGAGGAGAGGAAGGAAGGACTTCAATCCTGGTACCAGACGCAGCTTCAGAGGATAATCCAGGGCTGGAAGGCACCTGGAGGTCATCTAGTCCAGCCCTGCTCCAGCAGGATATTGTTAAAGTGACTTTCTGTGTTTTGATCACCCAGTTATATGACTATGTAGCCACGCCCACTCAGTCACATGACCCCCCCACCAAGCCACACCCACAGAACCGGTAGCAAAAATAATTTAGATTTCACCACTGCTCTGGGGGATGATTGAAAACTCATTGGTTTTATTCAAACACGGCCATTAAGAATGTAGGCAGGTCTTCAAAATTTAGATTACTTTAACATATAGTTTGTTGTGTGTTTCTGCAGCAAACTGCTTTGTTGTTCTTTTGCACAGTATTTCTGGCCCTTTAAGATGGGTGGACTTCAACTCCCAGAATTCCCCAGCTAGATATGCTGGCGGGGGGGATGCTGGGAGTTGAAGTCCACCCATCTTAAAGCTTCTAACATTGAGAAACACAATGTGTATTTTAGTGCTATTCTGTCAAATTTAGGTTTTTTTCAGACCTTTTAGTTCTACTTTCAGGTTTTTCCTGGGAATTTTTTTATAGATACAAAAAATGTATACGGATAGTCCTCAACTTACAACAGTTTGTTTAGGGACTGTTCGAAGTTATAACGGCATTGAAAAAACTCACGACCGGTTTTCAGTCTTGCAGCTGTTGGAGCTGTAAGTAGTCACGTAATCAAAATTCAGGCGCTTGGCAACTGACTTGTATTTATGACGGTTGCAGTGTCCTGGGGTTATGGAATCCCCTTTTGGGACCTTCTGACAAACTCCATGGGGAAGCCAGAATCGCTTAACGACCGTGTTACTAACTGAACACCTGCAGCGATCCATTTAACAATTGTGGCAAAGAAAGGTCACAATGGGCCAAAATTCACTTAACAACTGTCTCGCATAGGAACAGAAATTTTGTGGTCGTAAATCGAGGACTACCTGTATCGGGGAGGAAAGAATCTTTTAAGTGCATTTGGTAACGAAAATTCCCTGCCCAAGTATTCTATGTCGGGAAAAGTTATATGAATGATATATAGAGCCGAGGTGGCGCAGTGGTTAGAGTGCAGCACTGCAGGCTACTTCAGCTGACTGCAGTTCTGCAGTTCAGCTGTTCAAATCTCACCGGCTCAGGGTTGACTCAGCCTTCCATCCTTCCGAGGTGGGTAAAATGAGGACCCGGATTGTTGTTGGGGGCGATATGCTGACTCTGTAAACCGCTTAGAGAGGGCTGAAAGCCCTATGAAGCGGTGTATAAGTCTAACTGCTATTGCTATTGCTAACTGCTAATGATGGATTTGTTAAAAAGTTTGAAGGAAAAAAGGAAGAAGGGGGAGTTACCTAAAAATACAGGCACATCCTTAAAACTCTTTAAATGATTTGCAAAATGGCAAGAGAAACATAGAGTTTCCAATGGCAAATAGAAATAAGATAATTTCTCCACCGGTCAGTAGCAGATGGAGACCCTGTGATGTAGTGGTGAAGGTATTAGATTAGAAATGTGGGGGCTGTGAGTTCTAGTCCTGCCTTAGGCATGAAAGCCAGCTGGGTGACTTTGGATCAATCAACAGGAGACAGTGAGTTCTAGTCCCATCTTAAGCAGGAATGCCTCTTGGGTGGCTTTGGGTATGTCACCAAGTCACTGTGAGTTCTAGTTCCACTTTAGGCCTGAAAGCCAGCTGGGTGATTTTTGACCCATCACCAGGAGACAGTGAGTTCTAGTCCCGCCTTAAGCAGGAATGCCTCTTAAGTGACTTTGGGTCGATCCCCAGGTGACTGTGAGTTCTAGTCCCACCTTAGGCCTGAAAGCGGTGACTTTGGGCCAATCACCAGGAGATCTATCTCTACACCTGCCTTAGGTCTCAAAGCTGTCTGGCCACTCACCCAGAGACTTGAGTTCTAATCCCATCTTGGCCATGAAGCCAGCCACTTTTTCTCAGCCCTAGGAAAGAGCTAATGTTTCAGTTTTGGTCAACCAAAATATTTTTTTAAAAAAGATGTTGAGACTCTAGTTTAGAAAGAGTGCAGAGAAGGACAACAAAGATGATTAGGGGACTGGAGGCTAAACAGTTGCAGGAACTGGGTATGTCTAGTTTAATGAAAAGAAGGACTAGGGGAGACATGATAGCAGTCTTCCAAAATCTCAGGGGTTGCCCCAAAGAAGAGGGAGTCCAGCTATTCTCCAAGGCACCTGAGGGCAGAACAAGAAGCAATGGGTGGAAACTAATCAAGGAGAGAAGCAACTTAGAACTGAGGAGAAATTTCCTGACAGTTAGAACAATTAATCGGTGGAACAGAAGTTGCCTCCAGAAGTTGTAAATGCTCCAACACTGGAAGTCTTTAAGAATATGTTGGATAGCCATTTGTCTGAAACGATGTAGGGTTCCGTGCCTAGGCAGGGGGTTGGACTAGAAGACCTCTAAGGTCCCTTCCCACTCTGTTATTCTGTTGAAAAACCCATCTGAGTGGAAGATAAATCTTAAATAACCTAGGTACACTTTGAATACTGCATTCAGTTTTGGTCACCACGATGTAGAAAAGATGTGGAGACTCTAGAAAGAGGGCAGAGAAGAGCAACAAAGAGGATTAGGGGACTGGAGGCTAAAACAGATGAAGAACGGTTGCAGGAACTGAGTAAATCTAGTTTAATGAAAAGAAGGACCAGGGGAGACATGATAGCAGTGTTCCAATATCTCAGGGGTTGCCACAAAGTAATGGGGCAAGAAGCAATGGGTAGAAACTAATCAAGGAGAGAAGCAACTTAGAACTAAGGAGAAATTTCCTGACAGTTAGAACAATTAATCAATGGAACAACTTGTCTCCAAAAGTTGTGACTCTCCAACACTGGACATTTTTAAGATGCTGGATATCCGTTTGTCTGAAGTGGTGTAGGGTTTCCTGCCTAAGCAGCGGGTTGGACTAGAGGACCTTCAAGGTCCCTTCCAACTCTGTTATTCCAATTCTATACTACTGCTAAGAAAGTCGTTGGAGAGGTTAGAAGGATAAGTGAATGGAGACAGCCCATCAGCCTGCCTAGCCGTTGTGTTACAGGGTGTCCAACAGATGAAGACATGGCCAGATGTGCAAATTATTCTCTTTCCAGTGATGTAGAAATCCAGGCCCGGTTTGTGATTTTTTGCAGCTAACAAAAGGGCCATCAAAAATGAATCGTTGGCAGCTTATTTGAAGTCCTTCTGCATTGGCGAATTTGCACCCCCTTCTCACATCTGTGATTTTGTTCTGTTGAATAGGCCCACGCAACTTTTGCAATCAGGCCAACAAAACCAGCTAAATGAGGAAGCAGCCGTTCTGCTCCCCAGATGGCCTCCCCGGATACTTTTTCCACACTAAACCCGACAACCCAGCGCCCATCCCAAAAGGGAAGTTATTCAAAGGCATGGTGGGGTAGCGAGTTCAGGATTACGGGTTCCCGAGATTTTTCGAAGTCCTTTTGGGCCACGGAAAGAATTGCTCCAGCAAAAAAAAAAGAAAGAAAGAAAAATCCCAAAAGAAAAACGGAAGTTCATTTTGGGTAGCGACGTGCCATCTGAAACCCCCTCTGAAAAGAGGAAGAAGAATGTGCTAACCCCGAAGAGGAGCAAAATGATGAAAAGGCGGATATTTCCCAAGAAGAGAAAATAGGATCTTGCTTTTTAAAAAAAAAAAAAAAAAAAGGGCTTAAAGTGTTTTGTTCTGGGAAATTAGCGGTTGCATGCTGCAGGAGACTAGTACTCAGTGGTATTTCCAAATAGATCAGTGTTTCTCAACTTTGGCTGCCTGAAGATGTGTGGACTTCAACTCCCAGAATTCCAGAGTGAGCCATGCTGGCTCTGGAATTCTGGGAGTTGAAGTCCACCGGTGTTCAAGTAGCCATTCCATAGCCGGCCATACTGGCTATGGAAGTCTGGGAGTTGAAGTCCACGTGACTTCAAGCAGCCATTCCACAGCTGGCTATGGAAGTCTGGGAGTTGAAGTCCACGTGACTTCAAGCAGCCATTCCACAGCTGGCCATGCTTGCTATGGAATTCTGGGAGTTGAAGTCCACGTGACTTCAAGCAGCCATTCCATAGCCGGCCATGCTGGCTATGGAATTCCGGGAGTTGAAGTCCACGTGACTTCAAGCGGCCATTCCACAGCTGGCCATGCTGGCTATGGAATTCTGGGAATTGAAGTCCATGGGTCTTCAAGAGGCCATTCCACAGCCGGCCATGCTGGCTCTGGAATTCTGGGAGTTGAAGTCCACGTGACTTCAAGCAGCCATTCCACAATCGGCCATGCTGGCTATGGAATTCTGGGAGTTGAAGTCCACGTGACTTCAAGCGGCCATTCCACAGTTGGCCATGCTGGCTATGGGATTCTGGGAATTGAAGTCCACATGACTTCAAGCAGCCATTCCACAGCTGGCCATGCTGGCTATGGAATTCTGGGAATTGAAGTCCATGGGTCTTCAAGCAGCCATTCCACAGCCAGCCATACTGGCTATGGAATTCTGGGAGTTGAAGTCCACGTGACTTCAAGCAGCCATTCCACAGCCGGCCATGCTGGCTCTGGAATTCTGGGAGTTGAAGTCCACGTGACTTCAAGCAGCCATTCCACAGCTGGCCATGCTGGCTCTGGAATTCTGGGAGTTGAAGTCCATGGGTCTTCAAGCGGCTATTCCACAGCCAGTCATGCTGGCTATGGAATTCTGGGAGTTGAAGTCCACGTGACTTCAAGAGGCCATTCCACAGCCGGCCATGCTTGCTCTGGAATTCTGGGAGTTGAAGTCCATAAATCTTCCAAGTGGCCAAGGGTGAGAAACACAAGATAGAAAGCTGGGGCTTGAACAGTGATAGCTTGTTGTAGATGAGGAAAGAGTAATCAGTAGTTCAGCCTGGATTTTCTTGCCCCAATGAAAGAACCGGATGAGTCCAAAGCAACCTTAGTTTGTCGAATAAGCTAAGTAGGATTGACCCTAGTTAATCCTTGGATGGATGGGATCTCTTGCTTAAGCAGGGGGTTGGACTAGAAGACCTCCAAGGTCCCTTCCAGCTCTGTTGTTCTGTTATTATTCTGTTAAGGATGATATCCCAAGGAAATTGAAAAGTCCACATCCTGGAAGAATAAGAACCAAACAGCATTCGAGTTGGCCTGATACTAGCCTACAGCTAGTCCTCAAAATTTCTGTTGCTAAGCAAGGCAGTTGTTAAGTGAGCTTTGCCTCATTTTACGACCTTTCTTGCCACAGCTCTTAAGTGAATCCTGCAGTTGTTAAATTAGTAACATGGGTTGTTAAGTGAATCTGGCTTCCCCATTGACTTTCCTCCTACTCCCTACTCCTCCCCGCAAACCGTATTCCCTTCTAGCACTGATGATGTTACCTAGTTGGGTAATGAAATGTCTGCAAGAAAACAACCAAGCTCAGTGGGCCCCCAGTCCTCCTCCTCCCCATAAACCCCACTCCCTTTTAGCACTGATGATGTTGCCTAGTTGGGTAATAAAATGTCTGAAAGAAAAGAACCAACCTCAGAGTTTCCTGGACACCACCAAGTATCCCACAGTCTTCCTCCCCATAAGCCCCGCTCCCTTCTAGCACTGATGACGTTACCTAGTTGGGTCATGAAACATCTACAAGAAAACAACCCAGCTCAGAGAGGACCCCCACGGTTCAACCTTGAGTAGAAATAATTATCTTCTATCAAATCCACATTGTTGTGAAGAAAAGGTGTTGGTAAACACTTTGGGCTGGAAGTAAGAGCCAGTTCTGAACATCTTCTGTATGAAATCACACACACACACAGACAGTATTGCAATGGAGTGATGCATTTAATGGCTAGCTGGGGTTTGCAGAAGTCAAAATTCAGCATTAGCTAGCTGAAAAATTAGATGGGTGGATGGATGGGTATATGGATAGATAGGTAGATGCAAATATATAGATAGAGACGTGGAGAGAAACAGATTAGGATAGAGATGAGACTGTAGACAGATGATGTAGGTAGCAGAGGTGGGTTCCTACCAGTTCGCACCTATTCGGTAGAACTGGTTCGTCAAATCTACTGAACCAGTTAGAAGAGGTTCTACCAGTGGACCCGGAAAGCAGGCCACACCTACAGAAGAGGTTCCAATTTTTTTTTGAAACCCACGACTGGTGGGTGTGTAATGTCCCTATTCAAAGCCTTCTTGATTTTAATTGTCAGTTTATTTATTCCTGCACATTTTAATATTTATTCATTTACATATCTCTGTTTTTCCACTGTTGTGCAAACACAATTCCAGCAGTTGTTAACATGTGTAAAATTAAATATATATTATACTTCCTTTCAAATAGCCAACAAAATATTTCTGGTTTTAATTCCGTATCTTGCTTTACGATTGCTTCTAACCACTAACTTCTGAATAGCTACTTGGACCGACCTAAGTACTAATTCATAATTTCATATCCGGTCACATGGGCAACAAGCCACTCCCATCCGGTCACATGGGCAGCAAGCCACTCCCATCTGCTCCCATGGGTGGCAAGCCACTCCCAGAAAGGAGGCCACACCCACAGAGTAGGTTCCAACAATTTTTGAAAGCCACCACTGGTAGGTAGATAGTAGTAGCAATAGCACTTAGACTTATATACCACTTGACAGTGCTTTTATAGCCCTCTAAGCGGTTTACAGAGTCAGCCTGTTGCCTCCAAGAATCTGGGTCCTCATTTTACCGACCTTGGAAGGATGGAAGACCAAGTCAGCCTTGAGCTGGTCAGAATCGAGCTCCTGGCAGTTGGCAGAGCTACCCTGCAATGCTGCATTCCGACCACTATGCCACCACGTGGAACAGGAATAGAATAGAATAGCACTTAGACTTATATACCGCTTCACAGTGCTTTACAAACACTCTCTAAGCAGTTTAGAAAGTCAGCCTTTTGGCCCCCAGCCATCTGGGTCCTCATTTTACCCACCTCGGACGGACGGAAGGCTGAGTCAACCTTGAGCCAGTTAGAATCAAAAGAAGTACCGGTAAGCATGATCATCTGAACAGACAAGAGGACAAAGGGAGTTTCACACAAGCCATGACATCATTATGGGAAGGACATGTAATTACATACAGGCCATCCTTGACTTAACAACCATAATTTGAGCCCAACATTTGTGTTGCTGCGTGAGACAGTTGGTTAAGCGAGTTTTGCCCCAATTTACGGCCTTTCTTGCCACACTTCAGTGGTGGGTTTCAAAAATTGTTCGAACCTACTCTGTGGGGGTGGCCTCCTTTGTGGGGGTGGCTTGCCACCCATGTGACCGGATGGGAGTGGCTTGCCGCCCATGTGACTGGATGGGAGTGGCTTGCCATCCAAGAAGAGCCGAGGTGGCGCAGTGGTTAGGGTGCAGTACTGCACGCCACTTCAGCTGACTGTTATCTGCAGTTCAGCAGTTCTAATCTCACCGGCTCAAGGTTGACTCAGCCTTCCATCCTTCCGAGGTGGATGAAATGAGGACCCAGACTGTGGGGGCCATATGCTGACTCTGTAAACCACTTAGAGAGGGCTGAAAGCTATTGCTATGTGACCGGATATGAAGATGCCGACGACACTTGTCAGAACCAGCTTAAATAACCTCACACACAGCACTGGCATGCATAAGAATATGATGTAAACTTGTTTTTTAAAAGGCATCTTTGGTTTGCGTTAAAACAACTTCAACACACACAATGTTCTGATTGCACCACAAACACAGCAGTCATCCTTACCTTTCACAGAGGCACTGAGTTTTATAAATAGGAGCATGATAGTGTAGAATAATCATATCCAAGGACCAGTGGTGGGTTTCAAAAATTTTTGGAACCTCTTCTGTAGGTGTGGCCTGCTTTCCGAGTCCACTGGTGGAACCTCTTCTAACCGGTTTGGTAGATTTGACGAACCGGTTCTACCGAATAGGTGCGAACTGGTAGGAACCCACCTCTGCCACACTTGTTAAGTGAATCCCTGCAGTCGTTAAGTTGGTAACACGGTTGCTAAGGCGGCCATCTTTGAAAGTGGACAAGGTGTTCACCAGAAGGGCATTGGGTGCCGAGCGGAGGTCGTCTGTTCTGCATTGTCCGGTTGTTTTAGGGATTGTGAGCCATGGTGGTGCAGTGGTTAAGAGTGCAGTATTACGGGCTACTTCTGCTGACTGCCGGCTGACTGCCATTTGGCAGTTCGAATCTCAACAGGCTCAAGGTTGACTCAGCCTTCCATCCTTCCAAGGTGGGCAACATGAGGACCCAGATTGTTGGGGGCAACAGGCTGACTGTAAACTCTTTAGAGAGGGGTGTGAAGTCTAAGTGCTATTGCTGTTGCTGCTATTATCATTGCAGAGTTTTCATCCTAGGTGTTGTGGCCCGCCAACAGAGCTGGCAGTAGAGTCGGACAGTGAGGAGGTTGGGGAGGAGCATGGGCCAGTCCTGAAGGCTGGGGAAGGCTCAGGCGAGAATTCTGAGTTGGAGGCAAAGAGGAGGCCAAGGCCGTCTAGCAGTGATCAGTTGCCTTCGGAGATAGAGAGCAGTGAGGCAGAGGAACAGCTGGAGCCTGTTGCCCAGTGTGCGCATGTGCGGTGCTGCCAGAAGAAAAGAACAACTCAGAAATGAGGAGTAAAGTCACAGGTGGATGGTGATTGGCCCCTCCCATAGGAAATAAAAGAGGAGCGAAAGGGGAGTGGAGTTTGCAGGAACCAATCAGTTCGTTTGGTCATTAGATATGTTTCAGGAGTGTGAAGATCTGTCCGTGAATCTCAGAGACTCTCTGCCCAGTCTTTCCTCGCACAGCACCTCATTTGGGAAATATTGACATGGCAGCTTTCCAAGCTAGATAAGGTCTGTAGTCATAAATACTCCTTTGAAAGACTTTGACAGGCCTTGGCTGAAGGTGAATGAGAGGAATTCACATTCGTTTAATAAAAGGGGTTTTGTCGGGACGAGGATTCTGCCTCGTGCTTTTCGGGGAAGCCTATTTCAGAACAATAGGCTGTGTTCCGTGTTCTTTTCTTCATTGCTGTCGTTGGTTTCTTCCTGGGTGGGCTCTGAGACTTCCCCCACTTCTTCCTGTGTCTGTGGAGATTCACTCGGTGCAACCGGCATCTGATCAAAACAAGGATCTGGCTGTCATATTAACACTGTCCCTGGAGGAAATCAGCAGGGCCTTGGCAGACCCCCAACTGCTTTGGATGAAGGGCTTCCAAGAAAAAATTATTTATTTGTTTTTTATTCAAAAGTTAAAATACAAAAATAGATGTGAAGCTGGAGAAACGGAAGATTTGTTCTCCCCGTTGTGAATTTTTTCCATCCCGCCACTTCTCCAAGGTGCAAGCACACGTCCCTTCCAACTCTGATCTTCTATTCTCATTGCACAGTTTTCATCGCAGGCTGTTTCGGGCTCTTTTCTTCATTCCTGTCGTCTACAGTTGAGTCCAACTTTTCTGTCGTTATAGGGTCTCTCTCTCTTCTCTCCCCCTCCCTCTCATTTCTGTTTTTCCTCTATATTTTTCCTCTCCCTTTCTCTTCTTCCTTCCTTTCTTGCTTTTCTTCCCTTTCCCTCTTTTTCTTTCTTTCTCATTGAATACGATAGCAAATCCACAATAAAGTTATTAATTGTAGGAAATTGCTTCTCTGTAACCTTTTCATACTGAACTCTAAGTTGATAGAAGCTGGCAAGATTGTACTAACAACAATAGGATATATATTTTTTTTTCTTTTGAGTTTGACAATATAATGTTATCCAAAATTAGAAATAATCTTATTTCCAGATGCATTTTTTGTGCCATCTCTGTTATTTTCTTTTTTTTAAAAATCAGACTTGCTTCTAATTTGTGCCTTCTGGCAAACTGCAGTTTTCTTGGCAAGAGATCTAGCTTGCCATTGCTTTCGTCATAGGTCTGAGAAAGTTAGTTTCTCTCTCTCTCTCTCTCTCTTTCTTTTGCTTTCTTTTCTCTTCCTTTCTTTCCCCCTGATTTGTTTCCCTCTCTTTTCCCTCTCTCTCATTCTCTCCCTTCAACTTTCATTTCTTTCTCCCTCTCCCCCTTCTCCCTCTAATTTGTTTCTCTCTATTTTCCCTCTCTCCCGTTCTCTCCTTCCAGCTCTCTTTCATTTCCCTCTCTCTCTCTATCTCTCTCTCTTTCTCCCCTTTTCTCTTTCATCTCTTTCTTGCGCGTGCAAGGAAAATACTCTCCTGGGCCAGGATCACGGCGGCGGGGACAGCGACTCCTTCCGCTGCCGCCACTGAGAAGGGAGTAGCTGGCTGCGTTGCGCAGGAGAGCCACGCTGCGCAGGAGACTCCTTAGCGCCAGACTCAGTTCAGCGCCAGCCGCGGTCCCCTTCGTGTTGGCTCAGGAAAGAGCCGGAGCAGCCGTCTCTGGATGCAGAGAGGGAAGTGTTCCAGAACCCTACGCTAGGAGAGTCCTGTGCAGCGCAGGAGAACTGGAGCTCTTCCCTCCCTGAACCCAACCAGCTGCTGCTGCTGCTGCTGCTCCCCATTCTCCTCCTTCCTAAGCCTTCCTTTCCCAGCGTCCTCTGTGCTGCGTGCGTCTCTCTTTTCCCCCTCCTCGCCTCCATTCCGGCTCCTACTTTATATAGCAATAGCAGTTAGACTTATATACCGCTTCCTAGGGCTTTCAGCCCCCTCTAAGCGGTTTACAGAGTCAGCATATCGCCCGCAACAACAATCCGGGTCCTCATTTTACCCACCTCGGAAGGATGGAAGGCTAAGTCAACCTGGAGCCGGTGAGATTTGAACAGCCGAATTGCAGAACTGCACTCAGCTGAAGTAGCCTGCAGTGCTGCATTTAACCACTGCGCCTCCTCGGCTACTTTCCCCACCACCCACCACACACACACACACACACACACACACACACACGGATCTTGGGCGCTTGGCTGCCTGAGCTGCTCCTTCCCTTTGGGCTGGCTTCTAGCCAGCCTCTCCGCGGGAGGCTCCTCGGCGACCCCTGTGAAAAGGTCTTTCGACCCCAGAAAGGGCTGCGACCCACAGGTTGAGAACCGCTGCTCCAGAGCATCTTATACTCCAAAAAATGCAGTATTAGTTTAGTTTAGTTTAGTTTATTTGTCTTGTATGCCGCCCACTCCCGAAGGACTCCGGGCGGCTCACAATAAACAAGGGAAGGGGGATAAATAGACAATAGCAGTAGACTTATATACCGCTTCATAGGGCTTTAAGCCCTCTCTAAGCGGTTTACAGAGAGTCAGCATATTGCCCCCAACAACAATCTGGGTCCTCATTTTACCCACCTCGGAAGGATGGAAGGCTGAGTCAACCCTGAGCCGGTGAGATTTGAACCGCTGAACTGCTGATCTAGCAGTCAGCTGAAGTAGCCTGCAGTGCTGCATTTAACCATCGCGCCACCTTGGCACTTTAAAATACGCAACATTCACAGTTTCCGTGGGGCTGGATGTTTCACAAGCCCCCCCGGCCTGCTGGAGCAGCCAGAACTTGGTGGCTTTGCGGAAGGCCAGGAGGGTAGTAAGGGTCCGGATCTCAACGGGGAGGTCATTCCAGAGGGCTGGAGCTGCAACAGAGAAGGCTCTCCCCCGGGGAGTCGCCAGCCGACATTGTCTGGCAGATGGAATCCGGAGGAGACCTAACCTGTGAGATCTAATCGGTCTATGGGAGGTAATCGGCAGGAGGCGGTCTCTCGGGTATATTCTTTTCTTTAATCAAAATAGTCGGTTTAGCCATTTCTACATCAGCTTCTGCAGCCATTTGTCCTTGGTGGGAATTGAAACGTCCTTACATTTTTGGGGGTGGGGCGTACAGTAAGTAGCCTTGCTCCTGTCCACGTATCTAAGATCAAAGTTCCTTTTTCTTTTTTTCCCAAGTCTTTTCCCATTAAAACCCCAAAGAAAAGTTTCGGGTTTCGTCTTCGTTTTCGGAATTTTCTGTATTAAAATACGAATCTGAACTCCAAAACTTCTTGGCTTCAACTTCGTACTTTCAGGCTGGCAAGATTTCCTTATGGGCAATAAAGTAGAATTCGCTCAACCTGGCCCCAGTTTCCTGCCTTGAGCACCTGAGTAGACTGGCAGATGTTGAGCTCAAAAGGCTCAACAGGGGTGGACCTGATTAGATATATTTGCAATGAGAGACTACTAGGAAACTGCACAGGGTTGGAATCTGGGATGTTAAAGAAGCTTTGTTATTGTTAAAAAGTCTGTAGAGATTCTCAGTCGTCCAGGCAGTGGTTGTCCCAAAGGTGCTTTTTCAGGAGGCAGCTGGACTTTCGGTTCCACCACTAATCCGCAAAGCCCTTATCCGCGGAGATATAAGCGTGAAGACTAAATCGTGCCGTTCGAAGCGCTAAGGAAAAACGCGACCCTACCGCGATGACATAATCCCGGAGGGCAAATCCGCGCATTCCCAAGCACTCAGTACCCTAAACCTAACCCTAAATGTAAAACCTAAACCTAACCCTGAACCTAACCCTAAACCTAACCCTAAACCTAAACCTAACCCTAAACCTAACCCTAAACCTAACGCTAACCCTAAACCTAACCCTGAACCTAACCCTAAAACAAACCCCTAAACCTAATCCTAACTCTTACCTTAATTGAAATTGGCTTTCTGCCGCGGCGCCGTTTTAAAGCGCCCTTCTGTTGCTGCGCTGTTGCCGCGGCGATGATGACGCGCAGTGATGACGTCGCAGCTTTTGCACCGCGATTTTGACGAGCGCGGTTTTGTCGTGCCACGGGACTTTCTTGTCTTTTTTTTTCTTTTGAAGACGTTTCGCTTCTCATCCAAGAAGCTTCTTCAGCTCTGACTGGAAGGCGGGGAATGGAAGGATTTCTACTCCTTGCAGACAGCTGGTCATTTGCAACCTTTTTAGAGAGTCATTGAGGCCACCTGGAGGTTTATCTCTGTCCTCAGTGTCCCCTGAGTGATGCTCCTGGTTCCTGTAGTCTGCATTTTCTTTTCCCCTTCTGGAAATCCACTCCTACTCTCAACACCATTCAAAAGGTCTTAATCCCAAATTGTGTAGCTAAAAAAGTCCGTAGAGATTTTCAGGTCGTGGTTCTTCCGAAGGTGCTTTTTTCAGAAGGCGACTGGACTTCCTTGTTTCCCCCCCCTCCCCCCGAAGACTTCCTTATTGTTGTTGCCCTCGTATTCATCGTTTTGAAAAACCAAAAAAGATTCCAGGCAACCTGTGTGAGCGAAGACCTCCTTACTTGGCTAGCTTTGCTACCTCGAGATCTGGGAACCGTTCCCAAAACAACTGAAGGGAGCCTGTTGAATAATGTTGAGCAACGGCTGATGCAAAATCCGTCTGTTTTTCTTCCTGGCTGCGGTGCAACTATATTTTATTCAGTGTCATGTTTATGATACTTTAAGCAGGCAAAAGAAATACCGCCACCATTGATTTATGACTGCAAACGAGGCCAACATTTTACTAAAGCTGGCCCAGCGAGTTTGACTCAGTTTTACGAACTTTTTGCCCCCGTTGCTAAGCGAATCGCTGCAGTCGTTGGGGAAAATCAGGCGGTCGCTTAGCGAATCTGGCTTCCTCCCTTGGCTCTGTTTGTTAGAAGCCAGCTGGGAAGGTCGCAAATGGAGATCAAGTGACTGTGGGATGCTGCAACCGTGATAAATAACCTGCTTGCCATCTGCCCAGTTTTGATTGTGTGACCATGGGGATGCTGCCGTGGTCGTAAATGTGAGGACCGGTTGTAAGAGACTTTTTCAGTGGTGGTGTAACTCGCAACACATCCTAAACAAATGATTGTAAGTCACGGACTACCTATTAAACTGTCTAAATCAGGGGTGTCAACTCAAGGCCCGTAGACCGTGCGGGGTGCTTAGATCTGGGGGTAGGTGGGGGCACACGCAGGCCCCCTGGGCTCCGTTTCCACTGGCAGAGGACTGCAGGAGGCCATCCAGGCAGAAAAGGGGGCGAACTCCGTTCTTGCTGGCGGAGGGCTCTCCAAACAAACGAAAAACCAAAGGAGAAATGTTTCCTCTTTTGTTGGATCGTTGAAACTTTCTTTATTTTTTAAAGAATTTTTTTACTACCGGTTCCGGTAAGCCGGTAGCATTTTTACTACCGGTTCGGGTGAACTGGCCTGAACTGGTAACATTTCATTCCTGCCTACGGATGCAACATAAAGTATTAGGACTTAAAGTTCGATCTTCACAGCTGCATTTGGCAGTTGAAAATATCTCCTTTAACAAAATTAAGAAGACAGTTGATAGCTAAATGAAATGATTTCCCAATTATGCTTAAATTAGGGCTCCTGGGTGCTCTCTGAATTGGATAGTCCTCTTGCAGACGTTTCATTACCCAACTAGGTAACATCATCAGTGGTTTAATTTTTAGGAAGACTTTTGTGATGGTTTCTGGAGGTGATCAGCAGAAGTAGCCTGCAGGACTGCACTCTAACCACTGCATCACCGCGGCTCATAATGGCGGCTCCCAGCCTTTGGGGTAACCAGGGACCATTCCTGTGGAGAGGGGGTTTTCCACAGATGGCAAGAAGTGTGGTTTTGCATGCGGCCTGCATCCCACGGAGGGGGTTTTGCTTGTTTATGCGGCCCGGTTTCTAGCATGCCGTGGCACGGTGCTAATTCACGTATTGGCGTTTGCGGACCCCTGCTTTAAAATACGGTGAATGAATTTTTGGTTGCCACGATGTAGAAAAGATGTGGAGACTCTAGAAAGAGTTCAGAGAAGAGCAACAAAGAGTATTAAGGGACTGGAGGCTAAAACATATGAAGAACGGTTGCAGGAACTGGGTGTGTCTAATTTAATGAAAAGAAAAACTAGGGGAGACATGATAGCAGTCTTCCAATATCTCAGGGGCTGCCACAAAGAAGAGGGAGTCAAGCTGTTCTCCAAGGCACCTGAGGGCAGAACAAGAAGCAATGCGTGGAAACTAATCAAGCAGAGAAGCAACTTAGAACTAAGGAGAAATTTCCTGACAGTTAGAACAATTATTCCGTGGAACAACTTGCCCCCAAAAGTTGTAAATGCTTCAACGCTGGAGGTTTTTTTTTAAGAAGAGATTGGGCAACTATTTGTCTGAATTGGTATATGCCAGTTCTTATTATATCTGAGTGAAAAGCAGCCTTTGAAGTGGAAATAGATCACAACAGAAGTACATTTAGCAGCCTTATTAGTATTTCTTGGCTAAGCAGGGGGCTGGACTAGAAGACCTCCGAGGTCCCTTCCCACTCTGTTATTCTAATTCTAATTTTCGAATGCGAGCTTAATAGCAATAGCAGTTAGACTTATATACCGCTTCATAGGGCTTTCAGCCCTCTCTAAGCGGTTTACAGAGTCAGCCTATTGCCCCCAACAACAATCCGGGTCCTCATTTTACCCACCTCGGAAGGATGGAAGGCTGAGTCAACCTTGAGCCGGTGAGATTTGAACAGCCGAACTGCAGAACTGCAGTCAGCTGAAGTAGCCTGCAGTGCTGCACTCTAGCCACTGCGCCACCTCGGCTCTTTGGATAGGGAGGCGTGGGAGACCAGCACAGGAAGTTATCCTTGTAACCCTGGGAATAGGGCGGCATACAAGTCTAATAAACTAAACTATAACTAACTAACCACTGCAATGTTTTTGCTTTCTGCAGGGGCTCTTCCCTAAGCTGCAATTCCCCTAAGCAGGGCAGGGGCCACGGAGACATCTGGCTAGCCCTTGGGCTCGGAATAAGTACCCAGCGTGGGCCAGAAGGGCTGAAGAGGGCTCCCCATGCCGACCGTTTGCGAAGTGGGGAAGCAGGTAAGCTGATGATCCTAACTCTGGTTGTTTACAAAACCAGGTTAGCATTTCAAACTGTGCCTTGGAGGGCAGTGGTCCGCACCTTTTCTGGGGCCCTGGACCGGTGGCGGGGGGGAGGAGGGGAACGGTTTCACACATGCAACCTAGATCCCGCACATCCTGCAGAGTCTCCTAGTGATTGGTGCAAAGTCACCCAGCCAGCTCTCATGCTTAAGGTGGAACTAGAATTCACAGTCTCCTGGTGATTGGTTGAAAGTCACCCAATTGACTTTCATGCCTAAGGCGGGACTAGAACGCACAGTCTCCTGGTGATTGGTACCAAAGTCACCCAATTGACTTTCATGCCTAAGGCGGGACTAGAACGCACAGTCTCCTGGTGATTGGTACCAAAGTCACCCAATTGACTTTCATGCCTAAGGCGGGACTAGAACGCACAGTCTCCTGGTGATTGGTACCAAAGTCACCCAATTGACTTTCATGCCTAAGGCGGGACTAGAACGCACAGTCTCCTGGTGATTGGTACCAAAGTCACCCAATTAACTTTCATGCCTAAGGCAGGACTAGAACGCACAGTCTCCTGGTGATTGGTACCAAAGTCACCCAATTGACTTTCATGCCTAAGGTGGGTCTAGAACTCATAGTCTCCTGGTGATTGGCCCAAAGTCACCCAATTGGTGAATGAATTGGTGAGTGAATGAATCAGTGAGAGTATGAATGAATGCAGTGATTGAATCCAATCAATGAGCGAGTGAATGAATCAGTGAGTGAGTGACTGTGAATAATGAATGAATGAAATGATTGAATCAATCAATCAGTCAATGAGCGAGTGAATGAATCAGTGAGAGTATGAATAAATGCAATGATTGAATCAGTCAGTCAATGAGCGAGTGAATGAATCAGTGAGTGAGTGTGAAGGAAATAATTGATTGAATGTTCTCTGCAGGGCCTCGCAAGGAGTTTGCTGGCCGAGGCGCCTTGTTCCTCACCCTCTCTGTTTGGCTCCTCCCCTTTGCAGTACCCAGAGCCGCCGTACCCGGACAGACCCCTTCCAATGTCCCAGCATGAGACTTCTCCAGCTGCACTGCGGAGGGCCAGCAACCACCGACGGGGCAACCCCTGCTGCTTGTGCTGGTGCTGCTGTTGCAGCTGCTCCTGGTAGGTGCCTCCCGCAGGGGGCGGTGAGAGGGGGGGGACGTTCAGCTGTTTCCTGGCACCTGGCCTGCTCTTCTACACACGCACACGTGCACGGCTTTACAACTCCACCAGGGCTCTGTGTGCCTTGCAAGAAGTCCTCGACTTACAATGGTCACTTAATGAACCCTCTGTGGGGATACTTAGGATGTGATTCTGATGGCCAGCTAGAGATGGATTTGAACGGGCTATTTTACATGTTAGGCAGTTACATTAACCTCTAAGCCACAAGCTCTCCTCTCTTACCAGCTGAGCCAGGGGAATGATTAGGTGTTTTGTCAAAGCACCTGGTATGGCCAAATAGGGGAGGGAGCATACTGCTTCCCTTTTGCCTTTCAGCTCCACCCTAGGATACACACTCCACACACCACCACCACCACCACCAACAACAACAACAACAACAACAACAACACACACACACACACACACACACACACACACACACACACACACACACATATATATATATATATATATATATATATATATATACACACACACACACACACACACATATACATACACATGCATACATACATACATACATACATACATACATACATACATACATACATATATATATCCTGGTCTTGTTGTATTCAGGTCTTTTCCCGTGTAAGATTGAGATTGTCTTGGCTCACCATCTTCAGGCTGGGTTTTGGGTTGCCAAGACAATCTCAATCTTGAATTGAATTGAATTGATTTTATTTGTAGGCCGCCCTTTTCCCTGAGGGGACTCAGGGCGGCTCACAGAAAACCAGGGAGGGGGGAATACAATACTAAGACGACAACACATAATAAAATAATACGCAACATGCATACAACATTCGGGCGGGGTAATGGTCCTTATCCCCAGGCCTGACGGGCGAGCCAGTTCTTCAAGGCTGTGCGGAAGGCCTGGACGGTGGAGAGGGTACGAATCTCTACGGGGAGCTCGTTCCAAAGGGTCGGGGCCGCTGCTGAGAAGGCCCTCCTCCTTGTGGTTGCCAGCCGACATTGGCTGGCCGATGGGATGCGGAGGAGGCCTAACCTATGGGATCTTATAGGTCGTAGGGAGGTAATTGGCAGAAGGCGGTCTCTCAAGTATCCAGATCCACTGCCATGTAGGGCTTTATAGGTGATCAATAGCACCTTGAAGCGCATCCGGAGATCGACAGGTAGCCAGCGCAGCTCGCGGAGGATAGGTGTAATGCGGGTGAATCGGGGTGCACCCGCAATCACTCGCGCGGCTGCGTTCTGCACTAGCTGAAGTCGCCGGATGCTCCTCAAGGGCAGCCCCATGTAGAGCACATTGCAGTATTCCAGCCTAGAAATCACGAGGGCCCGAGTGACTGTTGTGAGGGCCTCCCGATTCAGGTAGGGTCGCAACTGGCGCACCAGGCGTACCTGGGCAAATGCCCCCCTGGTCACAGCCGCTATATGATGGTCGAATGACAGCTGTGGATCCAGGAGGACTCCCAAGTTGCGAACCCTCTCTGAGGGGTGTAGAATTTGACCCCCCAGCCTGAGTGTTGGATTAGTAGCCGAATTTTTGGGAGGAAAACACAACAGCCACTCGGTCTTTTCTGGGTTGAGCACAAGCTTGTTAATCCTCATCCAGTCCATGACGGCTTCAAGCCCCCGGTCCATTACGTCAACCGCTTCATTGATTTGGCACGGGGCGGACAGATACAATTGAGTATCGTCCGCGTATTGATGGTATCTAATCCCGTGCCTACGGATGATCTCTCCCAGCGGTTTCATGTAAATGTTAAATAGTAGGGGGGATAAGACCGAACCCTGCGGCACCCCATATTTCAGGGGCCTTGGGGACGATCTCTGCCCTCCCACTAACACCGACTGCGACCTGTCCGAGAGGTAGGAGGAGAACCACCGTAGCACGGTGCCTCCCACTCCCACCTCCCGCAGTCTTCGCAGAAGGATACCATGGTCGATGGTATCGAAAGCCGCTGAGAGGTCAAGGAGGACCAGGATGGAGGGATGTCCTTCATCTCTGGCTCTCCAAAGATCATCCATCAATGCGACCAAGGCGGTTTCAGTGCTGTAACCGGGTCTGAAGCCTGACTGGAAGGGGTCTAGATAGTCTGCTTCCTCCAAGGACCGTTGGAGCTGGAAGGCCACCAGCTTACATGGGAAAAGACCCGAATACAACAAGACCAGCTGATGATAGGTAGGTAGGTAGGTAGATGATAGACACACACTATATTGTGAATTGTATGTATAGACACACACACACAAACACACACACTATATTGTGAATTGTCTTAAAAATGTGAGTCCCAGGTGTAGTTATAAAAGAAACAGACATTGTGATCTCCAAAACTTTAAAATATATTGCTCACTAAACTTTCATTAGCCATTGTTAACATCATTAGAGTGTAAAAGCCATTAAAGAGATACCTGCCTTTATACACTATTAATCAATTTGGCCATTGCACGCGTGATAGGCCCATCCACATATATCTCTCTGTGTGTGTGCACGCACACACACATACGCATAGATAGAGATAGAAATAGGTAGATATAGATAGATATGTCCATTTCTATCTTATCTATCCATCTCTAAATGGAGATGGATAAATGAAGATGGATAAAGGGACTAGTTTACAAATGGCATTTGCCAGTTCTCCGAACTACACAAAATTTCCGCTACTGATTTGCCTGAACCGGTCCAAACTGGCTGAATACCACCTCTGAACTAGTCCCTTTATCCTCCTGTGCCATCCACCCTGGGCTTAAGCGGTGTTTATTTGCTTGGTGCATTTAACAAAGCGACTCTTAAACACGGTCGCAAACAGATGGCATCTCCTATTTACACTTTGCAAAACGCGTCCCGTTCTCTGCATGCTCTTGGGTCTAAGTGTTTTAAATTTAGAGTTATTCCCTCCTGGCTAATTTGTTTGTGGGGTTTTCTAAGAAATGCCCTCATTTCCTAGCTCAGTGTGCATTTAATCCCCTCGCCTGTCCCTGGCTTTTAAGTTTCAATGCTCATAAATAGCAAGGCTTTTTCCATAGCGCAGGAATGCTAGAATGGAGTTCTCCAGCAACCATAAATGACAGGAGCTTTAAGTGGCCCAGATGGAAGGGGCCAGAGATGATCTTACTCTGGTGTAAAGGAAAACACGTCGAACCTTAATCCTGCCAATTACCTCCACTAGACCGATTAGATCCCACAGATTAGGCCTCCTCCGAATTCCATCCGCCGGCCAGTGTCGACTGGCGACCACCCGGAGGAGAGCCTTCTCTGTGGCTGCTCCGACCCTCTGGAACGAACTCCCCGAGGAGATTCGAACCCTCACCACCCTCCAGGCCTTCCGCAAAGCCCTTAAAACCTGGCTGTTCCGACAGACCTGGGGCTAAAGAGCTGTTGCCCCCGTCCCGAATGGTATGACTGTTGTGTGTTTTAAATTATGCATTGTTATGTTTCGTTTTTTAATTATTATTTTTTTGACTGTATCCCCCTTCCCTGATTTGAGTTGTGAGCCGCCCTGAGTCCCCTTCGGGGGAAAAGGGCAGCATATAAATATAATAAACAAAAAAAACAAACAGAATAGAATAGAATAACAGAGTTGGAAGGGACCTTGAAGATCTTCTAGTCCTACCCCCTGCTTAGGCAGGAAACCCTCTGCCATTTCAGACAAACGGCTGCCCCAAATCTTCTTCATTTTTTAAGATTTTTAATTGTTTTTATTACACACACAAAGAAAGAAAAGGTGAATCATCTTTCGTTACATCTTGTAGAAAGCGTGTCCATTGGTGCAGATACGTGCATTTCTTCCACAATCATTACCTATACTTCATTCAAATGAAGTTGTACATTTTAGAATTTATGTATTTTACTATCACAGTATTTGATTACAGTTACTTAAACTTGTTTTTTTTCTAAAATCATTTATATTTAAAGACACAACCATCTACTGGCACACTTTCACAATCTCAATGAGTCTACCATAGATAGATAGATAGATAGATAGATAGATAGATAGATAGATAGATAGATAGATAGATAGATAGATAGATAGATAGATAGATAGATAGATAGATAGATAGATAGATAGATAGATAGATAGATAGATAGATAGATAGATAGATAGATAGATAGATAGATAGATAGATAGATAGATATTTTATTTGTATGTCGCCCTTTTCCCTGGGGGGACTCAGGGCGGCTCACAGTTCAGGGGGAGGGAGGACAAACCATGTTAAACACATAAAACAATACATCGTTAAAAGCACAACATTCATACAATTCGGGTGGGGTCAATATCTTTAACCCCAGGCCTGTCGGGACAGCCAGGTTTTAAGGGCTGTGCGGAAGGTCTGGAGGGTGGTGAGGGTACGAATCTCCACGGGGAGTTCGTTCCATAGGGTCGGAGCTGCCACCAAGAAGGCTCTCCTCCGCGTGGTTGCCAGTCGACATTGACCGGCTGATGGAAGTCGGAGGAGGCCTAATCTATGTGATCTAATTGGTCGAGTGGAGGTAATTGGCAGTAGGCGGTCTCTCAAGTACCCAGATCCAATACCATGCAGGGCTTTGTAGGTGATAAGTAGCACCTTGAAGCGTACCCAGAGATCGACAGGTACCATAACTTTACATCTTTATAACATATTCTAAAAGAGAGTCAATTAGTAGGATATCTAACATTCCCTCCCCTTTCCCCCTCCTCCAACTCACAAATTAGCGCTTCTGTCCGAATTACTTTTACTAGTACAACACACCTGTATATATCATTAAATATTATCCATCAACATTTCCTTATTATTATTGTAGTTAACTAAAAATTGTTTACTATTTATCTCACCTCTCCTCTGCTCAGGCCCAAAAGAGATTATACCTTTTATAACCAGCTCTCAACAGAAATTTATTAATAAGATTTATAGGTCTTTTCCCTAATCCCCAAATCCTCTTAAAGACTTCCAGTGTTGGGGCATTCATAACTTCTGGAGTCAAGTTGTTCCACTGATTAATTGTTCTCACTGTCAGGAAATTCCTCCTTAGTTCTAGGTTGTATATCTCCGTGGCACGACAAAACCGCGCTCCACTAAAGCGCGCCCGATTAAACCGCGTCGCTGACGTCATCAGCAGGGCGACAACAGCGACCGCGGAGAAAGAAGGGCGCTTTAAATAGCGCTTTGAAAGCAAGCCGATTCAAGTTAAGGTAAGGGTTAGGTTTAGGGTTAGAGTTAGGGTTAGGGTTAGGTTTAGGGTTAGGGTTAGGTTAAGGGTTAGGATTAGGTTTAGAGTTAGGTTTAGGGTTAGGTTTAGGGTTAGGTTTAGGGTTAGGTTAAGGGTTAGGTTTAGGGTTAGGTTTAGGATTAGGTTTAGGGGGTTTAGGTTTAGGGGTTAATTTTAGCTTTAGCGTTTACAGCGTGCTTTTTTCGTCGCACTGTGATGACGTCAGCTACGCGGTTTAGTCGAACACGGTTTTGTGGTGGAACCGTATATCTCATCATTTAATTTCCATCCATTGCTTCTTGTCCTGGCTTCAGGTGCTTTGGAGTAGAGGTAACCAACCTTTTGGACCGCAGGGACTACGAAATTCATAATTTTAAATCCCGTGGACCACTAAGATGATTTTTTAAAAAGATAAATAGTATTTACTGCAATATAAAAAAGGCACATAATTTTTTCTTCCAACCACCAAAATTTTCTCACGGACCACCAGTTGGTGACCACTGCTTTGGAGAACAACTTGACTCCTCCTTCTTTGTGGAATCTAAGGGGTCCTTCCTGTTCTCTGAGCTTGCTTGTTTTCTTGCAGACGTTTCATTACCCAACTAGGTAACATCATCAAGGCTGATGTCAGACCAACAGTCAAGTAAACAATACCCCAATCTAGAAACGGCCAAAGAACCATCAGCAAATAGCCCAACCAAAGAATTTCTTAAGACCCAACACCGACAGGCAAGTCACCAGACTATAAACTGACAGCAAACGGCACTCCTTACTAGCACTGGTGATGTTACCTAGTTGGGTAATGAAACGTCTGCAAGGAAACAGGAGAAAGAACAATGAATATTATATGGTTTCCACCCGTTGCTTCTTGTCCTGCCCTCAGGTGCTTTGGAGAATAGCTTGACTGCCTCTTCTTTGGGGCAACCCCTGAGATATTGGAAGAGTGCTATCATGTCTCCCCTAGTCCTTCTCTTCCCTAGACTAACCATACCCAGTTCCTGCAACCGTTCTTCATATGTTTTATCCTCCAGACCCCTAATCCTCTTTGTTCGTTTTTCTATGCACTCTTTCCAAAGTCTCAACATCTTTTTTATAATGTGGTGACCAAAACTGGATGCAGTATTCCAGGTGTGATCTCACTAAGGCTTTACAAAGCCTTACCAGTAACTTCAAACAGTCACTAAACAGCTGTTGTATGTTGAGGACTACCTCTCCTTGACAATGCAAGTGGAAATGTTCTCCTGTCTCTAGACTTCCAACTTCTCCTTCCTGGTTGACTAAACATTGAGGGTACCCTGACATCTACTGGCCAAATCAAATCAGACCAGACTCAAACTTCAGGCAGAAAAAAAAACCCCAGGAGCCACATCATCCACCTGTTAATTCGGGTTCCAGTTGCAGAAAATTAATTATTCTCTGGTGCAATTAGCACATTGGGCATCTGGGTATAACCAAGGCTATGGCTCCATGTTTGGTTTCTCTTTGCTTAATTGAGCAACCTCCTGTTGAATTTGTTGCTCTCATTTTCAACTGATTTTGCAACTTCCTGAGATTGCTTTTTAGAATAGAATAGAGTAGAATAGAATAGAAATAGAATAGAACAGAACAAGTAGAAAATAGAATAGAATAGAACAGAACAAGTAGAGAATAGAATAGAACAGAACAAGTAGAAAATAGAATAGAATAGAAATAGAATAGAACAAGTAGAGAATAGAAACATCCGAAAGTAAATCAGAGTCGGAGGGAAAAGCTTCCTCAAAGTTCCAATTTATTAAGAGAGACATGTTGGCAGCTGGGGAAACCCGAATCTGAAAGCTTCCCGTTTTTCCCCACCCAGTTGAAAGTTCAAGATCTTGCCCCCCACGCCTGCAAGTCCATCACATGGTCCAATCTTCCACTGCCAGGAGAAAGAAATGGTTAAGGAGCAAGGGAGTAAAGGCACAGGTGGATGGTGAATGGCCCCTCCCATAGGAGCGAAAAGGGAGGGGAGTTTGCAGGAGACTATTAGTTCAATGCATTAGGGTGAAGATCTGTTCCTGACTTCTTGCCAAGTAATTGCTGCTACAGCGTGGAGTTTGGAAGATATCGACCTGGCAACACTCCAAGCCTGATAAAGGTCTGTAGTTGTGAAATCTCTTGAGACTGTTAGCCGGGACTTTGATAGAATCCATCCATCCAGTTCCGGCCAGGTGCAGAGACAATGGATGACCTTGACTTTCTAGAAAAAAACGTTATTATGGCTACCTATCACCCAACTTTGTATAATCCCCCCGTCCCATTTTCCCACAATAGAAAATGAATATTAGAAAGTGTGGCAGGCCTGAAGTCCAAAAAGAAAAGATGGATTGTAGGCCTGACAACTGGACATTCTTGTTGTTGTTTTTTTTCTTTTGAAGACGTTTCGCTTCTCATCTTATTTTCTCTCTCTCTCTTTCTCTCTCTCTCTCTTTCTCTCTCTCTCCCTCTTCCTCTCTCTCTCTCTCTCTCTCTTTTTGCATCGTTAGGAATGAAGACCGGGAAAGGGCCTGGAGAGCATCTCGCGAAACGAAATTGGAGACCATTCCAAACTGTGAATCCTGGTGAGTTTTATTTAGTTATTTATTTTATTTGCATGGGACTCTCTTTCTGCTTGGCTGGCGGCATTCGCACAATCTGCTTGAATCGGGGCTGCACCCCGGGCTGCGTTCACACCGCAATCCTAACCAACCAGGCCAGATGAAGATCTGGCCGGAAGGGGGGTTTGCACGACACGCTAAGCTTTTACTGGGGTTGGATTTTGTGAGTCGCCAAGAGTTGTTGACAGTCTTGTGGCCGGCCAGCGGAGTTGGCGGCAGACTCGGACAGTGAGGAGGTTGGGGAGAGGAAGATGGGCCAGTCTTGGAGTCTGGGGAAGGCTCTGATGAGGGCCCTGTGTCGGAGGCAGAGAGGGGGCCAGAGCCGTATGCCAGTTAGCAGCTGCCTTTGGAGTCAGACATCAAGTGGGGCAGAAGAACAGCTGGAGCCTGTTCCCAGTGTGCGCATGTGCAGAGCTGCCAGGAGAAGGGAACAGCTAAGGAACAAGGGCTGACTCAGGAGTAAAGGCACAGGTGGATGGTGAATGGCCCCTCCCATAGGGAATAAACAGGAGCAAAAGAAGAGGGGAGTTTGCAGGAGACCATTAGTTCAATTCATTAGGGTGAAGATCTGTTCCTGACTTCTTACCAAGTAATTGCTGCTACAGCAATTGCTGCTTACCAAGTAATTGCTGCTACAGCGTGGCATTTGGAAGATATCGGCCTGGCAGCTCTCCAAGCCTGATAAAGGTCTGTCGTTGTGAAATCTCTTGAAAGACTGTCGGCCGGGACTTTGATGGAGAGGAATTCCCTTTAAACTAAATAAAAGGGGTTTTATCGGGACGAGGAGTCGGCTTCCTGCTTTTGGGAAGCCTAGGTCAGAACAGGCTGTTTGGCAGCATACAAATAAACAAAAAGTTATTTGTGTTGAATTTATGTTTATGCAATACAATAGCAGAGTTGGAAGGGACCTTGGAGGTCTTCTAGTCCAACCCCTGCCTAGGCAGGAAACCCTATACCGTTTCAGACAAATGGCTATCCAACATCTTCTTAAAGACTTCCGGTGTTGGGGCTTTCACAACTTCTGGAGGCAACTTCTGTTCCACTGTTAAATTGTTCTAACTGTCAGGAAATTTCTCTTCAGTTCTAAGTTGCTTCTCTCCTTGATTAGTTTCCACCCATTGCTTCTTGTTCTGCCCTCAGGTGCCTTGGAGAATAGCTTGACCCCTCTTCTTTGTGGCAGCCCCTAAGATATTGGAAGACTGATATCATGTGTCCCCTAGTCCTTCTTTCTATTAAACTAGCTGACAAAGAAATAAAGGGGGACTAGTATAGATCTATTTCAAGTTATTTAGCTCTCTTCCGCTAGCCATACCTTTTCTGGAATTCGAGCCAGGCTACTTGCATATTAGGTAGATGTATTAACCTCTAAGCCACGGGCTCTCCTCGCTTTGTCATTTATACCAGGGGAGAGATTAAGAAAGGGGAAGCAGTATGCTCGGTCCCATAATTGGGTAGCCCAGGTTGCCCTGATAGACCAGTCTCACAGGGGGAAAAAACACTTAAAAAGCTTGCTTGGTTTGAATCAGGGTTAGGTTTATGGTGGCCTCTTGTGCTGCGTGAACACAGCTTGTTTGGTTGGTTGAAATGTGTTCTGACCTAGGCTTCCCCAAAAAGCACGAAGCAGATTCCTGCTTCCAACAAAACCCCTTTTATTAGACGAATGTGAATTCCTCTCATTCACCTTCAGCAAAGGCCTGGCAAACAGTCTTTCAAAGGTGAATTTATGACCACAGACCTTATCTAGCTTGGAAAGCTGCCATGTGAATATTTCCCAAATGAGGTGCTGTGCAAGGAAAGACTTGGCACAGAGTCCCTGAGATTCACGGACAGATCTTCACACTCCTAAAACGAACGAACTAACGAACAAATTGTTTCCTATAAAGTCCCACTCCCCTTTTGCTTCTCTTATTAGCAATAGCAATAGCAGTTAGACTTATATACCGCTTCATAGGGCTTTCAGCCCTCTCTAAGCGGTTTACAGAGTCAGCATATTGCCCCCAACAACAATCCAGGTCCTCATTTTACCCACCTCGGAAGGATGGAAGGCTGAGTCAACCCTGAGCCGGTGAGATTTGAACAGCCGAACTGCAGAACTGCAGTCAGCTGAAGTAGCCTGCAGTGCTGCATTTAACCACTGCGCCACCTCGGCTCTTATTTCCTATGGGAGGGGTCATTCACTGTCCAGCTGTGGCTTTACTTCCAAGTCGACCCTGATTTATGAGCCGTTCTTTTCTTCTGGCAGCTCTGCGCATGCGCACACCGGGAACAGGCTCCAGCTGTTCCTCTGCCTCACTGCTGTCTAGCTCCGAAGGCAGTTGAGAACTGACAAAAGGCCTTGGCCCCACCTCTGCCTCCGACGCAGAGCCCTCGTCCGCACCTTCCCCAGTCTCCAGGACTGGCCCATGCTCCTCCCCAACCTCCTCACTGTCTGACTCTGCAGCCAACTCTCCTGGCCGCTGGCAGGCCACAACAAAATGTGTTGTACAAATCCAGAGCAGTTATGTTGAACTTAAGGAGTGTGTTTATGGATTCCTTGATGGATGGCCCTTTCCTGTTGTTGGCTGCTCAAAGGACTCCTTTGGAGCGCTGTGGAAGAGAATTCAGTCTCATAAAGAAAGGATATATCATACATTTGAGACCTAAACCAAGAGCTGAGCTTTCAAAACTAACAGCGCTCTAAATGTCATCGTTGACATCAGTGCAACTTCAAAGTACTTGACGGGCATCTCCGTCCGGGAGGAAATGAAGGGTGGAATAAGAAAGCGATATTTTAATACGTTTTTCACCCTAATTCATGCTCCAAAAAAAGGAAGCTGCGTTAAATTTTGGGACGAGATAGCTTAGGGCTGGGAGGACGTCATGGACAGGAGGAGAAGCAGGGCAGTCAGATTTCCACTAGTGACATTCTCTTCCTTGTAAGCTGCGAGTTTGGTATTGCTGAAAGCTTCAGGAGATACAACTTACAGAGCCTTGGTGGTGCAGTGGTTCGAGTGCAGTACTGCAGGCTACTTCTGCTGCCTGCCAGCTGCCTGCAATTTGGTAGTTCGAATCCCACCAGGCTCAAGGTTGACTCAGCCTCCCATCCTTCCGAGGTGGGCTAAATGAGGACCCTTCTATTGCCATGGTGGCGCAGTGGTTAGAATGCAGTATTGCAGGCCACATTGAATCTGGCCACAGCCAGCAGTTCGATCCTGACTGGCTCAAAGTTGATAGACTCAGCCTTCTATCCTTTGGAGGTGGGTAAAATGAGGACTCCAGATTGTTGGGGGCAAAAGGCTGACTCTGTAAGCCGCTTAGAGAGGGCTGTGAAGCGGTATATAAGTCTATTGCTATTGCTATTGCTACAGCCACAATAAGACCCTGTCGCTAACTTGGACATTGGTTAAGGGAGTTTTGCTCGATTCTATGACCTTTCCTGCCACAGTTGTTAAGCAAATCACTGCATTTGTTAAGTGAATCTGGATTCCCCATTGACTTTGCTTGTCAGAAACCAGCTGGGAAGATCACATGACTCTTAAGATGCTGCAGTCATTGTGAATACATGCTGGTTGCTCAGAATTTGGATTTTGATCATATGACTGTGGGGATACTGGGATGATTGTGTGAGGACCAATCTTAAGCTACTTTTTACAGTGCCATTGTAGCTTTGAGTGGTCACTAAATAAATAGCTGTAAATGGAGGACTACCTGTAGGTTGAAAGCCTCCAGTAAAGGAGCGTGAAAGCTCTAGAACACTATTTTGCAACTTCGTAAACTTTTAAGATGTGTGGACATCAACTATGGAAGTTTACTTCAACTGTTGCGATCAACTGGTTGAGTTGAGTTGTTGAACTGGTTGTGTTGAATTGAGTTGTGTGGTCTTCAGTTGTTGAAGTTGACTTCAACTGTTGGAGTTGAACTGGTTGAGTTGAGTTGTGTTGTTGAATTGAACTGGTTGAGTTGTGTGATCTTCAATTGTTGAAGTTGACTTCAACTGTTGAGTTGAACTGGTTGAGTGGTATTGTTGAATTGAACTGGTTGAGTTGAATTGAGTTGTCTGGTCTTCAGTTGTGGAAGTTGAGATGGAATTAGTTGAGGTGTGTTGTGTTGAGTTAAACTGGTTGAGTGGTCTTCAATTGTTGAAGATGACTTTTAACTGTTGAGTTGAACTGGTTGAGTTGAGATGGGATGAGATGAGATGCATGGACTTCCAACTGTTGAAGTTGACTTCAACTGTTTGAGTTGAAGTCCACAGGTCTTAAAAGTTGCCAAGATTGAGAAACACCGCTCTAGAAATTGCGCAAGAATTACCGGGATCTCGCTCCAATAACACATTTCTTCCTCCTCCTCTTCTTCCCACTGTGACTCACTCTACCTTGCTTTGTTTCTGCTGGATTATGGCTCCTGTGACTTCAGCAACAAACCCACCACCGAAGAAGTCAAGGTCTGGTCTCAGTCATTTGACAAGTTGATGAAAACCCCAGCTGGCAGGAACGTGTTTCGGGAGTTCTTACGGACTGAATACAGCGAGGAGAATATGCTCTTTTGGTTAGCTTGCGAGGAGCTGAAAAGCAAATGCAACAAGCGAGACATCGACGAGAAAGCACGAGAAATCTATGAAGATTACATCTCCATCCTTTCTCCCAAGGAGGTATGTCCTTTCTTATTTTATTCCTTGTTATCTTGTTCCCCCCTTTCCCTTGTCTTTTGTGAGCCGCCCGGAGTCCTCCGGGAGTGGGCGGCATACAAGACAAATAAATAAATAAATAAATAAATAATAAATAAATAAATAAATAAATAAATAAATAAATAAATAAATAAATAAATTCCCGCACCCCAAAATGTTTCACATATCAGTTTTCACTCAGTTGGTAATTGGTAGTCCCCGGGGCCCTTCTCCCCTTCCCTTTGCAGTCCAGAAACTTTACCAAGGTTTTCTCACTCCAGTGTAAAGTGTGTAATTATTAGGCAAGTGAGTGTTTTGACCATATAGTCATTTTTATGCATATTTTCCACCTCTTAAGTTGTATAAATGAAAAGAAGGACTAGGGGAGACATGATAGCAGTCTTCCAATATCTCAGGGGCTGCCATAAAGAAGAGGGAGTCAAGCTATTCTCCAAAGCACCTGAAGGCAGAGGACAAGAAGCAATGGGTGGAAACTAATCAAGGAGAGAAGCAACTTAGAACTAAGGAGAAATTTCCTGACACTGAGAACAATTAATCAGTGAAACAACTTGCCTCCAGAAGTTGTGAATTCCCCAACAATGGAACCTTTTTAAGAAGAGATTGGATAACCATTTGTCTGAAGTGGTGTAGGGTTTCCTGCCTAAACAGGGGGTTAGACTAGAAGATCTCCAAGGTCCCTTCCAACTCTGTTATTCTGTTTTTCCCAAACTGGAATGCATAGTGGATATAAGCAGATCAGGTGATGTGTGTTTGCGTAACGAGGGAGGGTGTGGCCTCAAGAGATCAACCCCCTATATCAAGGTGTGCATAATTATTAGGCAAGCTTTTTTTCCTCAGGCAAAATGGGCCAAAAAGGGATTTAATTAACTCTTGAAAAGTCAAACATAGTAAAATGTCTTTCAGACGGATGCAGCACCCTTGAAATTGCTAAAATATCACAGAACCATCAAAATGTTTTGTTGCAAATAGTCAACAGGGTGGAGTTGTTCTTTTTTATTTTTATTTAAATGTTTACTCGTAAATTTTGATTATTCTCAACAATGTTTATTATTCTCACTTTTAACAGATGAAAATAAACAAGTGAGATGGGAACATTTTCATTTAGTTGCGCAATAATTCTGCACACTAGTAAGTTATAATTGTGCACACGTAGGTATTCTTCGAAGAAAACCAAAAACATCACTTTTACTTCCTTAAATATTAAGGTTTGGGGTTTATTAATATTTTGGATTGACTGAGAGCATCGTAGTTGTTCAATAATAAAATCAATCCTCAAAAATACAACTTGCCTAATAATTATGCACACTGTATAAATTCCTTCACGTTTGATTATGACTTTAGCTGGTACACATTTTCAGTCAAAGTAGGGCTAAATCTATTTATCTCAGAAAACCAGTGCCAGTCCTAGGCTGCATTAACAGGGATAAAGGTAAATGCTCCCCTCGCACATATGTGCTAGTCGTTCCCGACTCTAGGGGGTGGTGCTCATCTCCGTTTCAAAGCTGAAGAGCCAGCGCTTTCCGAAGATGTCTCTGTGGTCATGCGGCCGGCATGACTAAATGCCAAAGGTGTTCCCTTCCCACCAAAGGTGGTTTCTATTTTTCTACTTGCATTTTTACATGCTTTCGAACTGTTAGGTTGGCAGAAGCTGGGACAAGTAATGGGAGCTCCCTCCGTTACGCGGCGCTAGGGATTCGAACCGCCGAGTTGTTAATCTCTCTGATCAACAAGCTCAGCGTCTTAGCCACTGAGCCACCGCGTTCCAATAACGGAGGGGTAACACCACCATTATCACAAGAAGTGATATTTCTACTTTATACTGCAGTGGTGAGGCCACACTTAGAATACTGCCTCCGGTTCTCGTCTCCATAATGGAGAAAAGAGGTTGAGACTCTAGAAAGAGTGCAGAGAAGAGCAGCAAAAATGAAAAAGGATCTGGAAACTAAATTGCATGATGAACAATTGAGGGAAATGAATATGTAAACACAACAACGGATAGAGTGGATGGAGGGAGGAGTAGAAGGAAAGATAGGAAGGAGAGGAGGAAGGAGAGGAATAGGAGAAAGGGAAAGGCAGAGGAAGAATGGGAGGGAATGTAAGAGTAGGAAAGAGGGGAGGAATGGGAAGAAGAGGGGAAGGGTAAAGGGGAGGAAGGGGAAGGAGAGAAGGGAGAGGAGGAAGGAAGGAAGGAGAGAAGAAAGGGGAGTAGGAAGGAGGGAGAGAAGGAAGAAGGGAAGGAGAGAAGGAAGGAGAGAAGAAAGGAGGGAAGGAAGGGGGAAAGGGAAAAAGAAGGAGAAAAGAAAGGAGGGAAGGAAGGAGGGAAGGAAGGAGAGAAGGAGGGAAGGGGAAGGAGGGAGGGAAGGAAGGGGAGTAGGAGAGAAGAAACGAGGGAAGGAAAGAGGGAGGGAGGGAAGAAGAAGTAGGACCGTTGTAAGATAAGATGGATCTATGGGATGTTAAAAAAGCAATCTTCAAGTATATTGTCAACAGTAGGGAAAAATTGTTATAAATACATATTATTAATAACAGTTATGAGATCATATAATTGTGAATGTATATATGAAATTGATAAAATTATTTAATAAAAAATAAAAAAAATGAAAAAGGATCTGGAAACTAAATTGCATGATGAACAATTGAGGGAATTGGATATGTCTACCCTAATGAAGGGAAGGCTTAGGGATGGCATGATACCTGTCATACAATATTCGAGTGGCTTTCACAAAGAAGAAGGGATAGGAGTTAATTCTCCGAAGCATAGGAGGGCAGAACAAGAACTAATAGGTGGACAATCATTAAATAGACAACCAACTCAGAACCAAGGAGAAAATTCTTGACAAATTCCTTCCTCTCCTTTTTTCCACAACTACCCTAGGAATTGTGTTGGGTTGAAGAAAAGGGAATGGCCCAAAGCCACCCAGCCACTTTTCATGCCTAAGATGGGACTGGAACTCCCATTCTCCTGGTGATTCGGCCAAAATCACCCACCCAGCTTTCATGTCTAAAGCAGGACTGGAACTCCCAGTCTCCTGGTGATGGGTGCAAAATCACCCAGCCAGCTTTCATGTCTAAGGCGGGACTAGAACTCACAGTCTCCCAATGTTTGGTCCAAAACCACCCAGCCAGCTTTTATGTCTAAGGTGGGACTGGAACTCCCAGTCTCCTGGTGATGGGTGCAAAATCACCCAGCCAGTTTTTATGTCTAAGGCGGGACTAGAACTCATAGTCTCCTGGTGCTTGGTCCAAAATCACCCAGCCAGTTTTCATGTCTAAATCTTAGAACTCCCAGTCTCCTGGTGATTGGCCCAAAGTCACCCAGCTGACTTCCATGTCTAGGGCTGAACTAGAATTCACCATCTCCTGACTTCTTAACCTTAACCTCTAGACCCAACTGACTCTCCCTTGATTGACAGTTCACCAAAATCATCTTTCTTCTTGTGTTTTGCCCGATCTCCTCCTTTTTCTCAGGTCAGCTTGGACTCCCGTGTCCGCGAAGGCATCAACCGCAAGATGCAGGAGCCCTCTTTGCACACCTTCGACGATGCGCAGCTACAGATTTACACGCTTATGCATAGAGACTCCTACCCCCGTTTTCTGAACTCTGCCATATACAAAGCTCTCCTCCAGAGTGTCTCTCGGTCATCTTCGGAGTCTTAAGCCCTTCTGTACCATTGATAGAGACACCAAGTGAAGGATACAACAGGTGTTACTGGTTTTTCCCCTCCCCACTCTTCTTTAAAAAAAATATCTCCCAAATGAGCTTACAGAACAAAATAGACTGAAGACATAACCCAGCTGAGTTCTGTCCACAGACAATAGTCCTGTCATTGGAAAGGTGACTCCACAACTTTCTGCCCGCTTCTCTTCCGTCAGAAAAGGGCCGGTGCCAGCCGCCATCAAGAACTCCAAACTCGGGCTTCTACTTCCATTACAGAATGTGGGCCTAGAGATGGAGAATGCAGAACGGAGCAAGTAACCAGCAACGGACTGGGATCTAGACCTCTGGGGTCACATAGCAGAAGAAACAGGCCAAAGCCCATATCTCCTGGATGTTTTGATCTCACTCTTGGATTTGTGTTTTGTTTGTTTTTTTAAATTCCTTCCATGTTGATTAAGAATTATTTCCATGCTGTCCTTGTAGATGCAACGATCTCGGACATTTGGCGTGGAAACTGCGGTTAGAGCAATGTTTATGGAATTAAGAGAACTTCAGATGTTATAAAAAGTATGTTCAGGTTTTCCGCATCTCGAATGCTTTCCGTTCACAGTTTATTCTAGGTAGGATTCCCCCGCCTCAGTTTTGAGAAGAGGTAGGGACCTCTTCAAGGGAAAGAGAGAAGATAGGTGGTACTTGGCTCTGATGTGGAAGCTCTGTGAGAAAGACAACTTGAATATTAATTAGTCCCAAAATCTCTCCATCATTGTAGGTCATATAGTCCACCCATCTCCAATGTACAGTGGTACCTCAGTACTCGTTGGTAAATTCGTTCCGGAAGACGCGAAAACTGAACTGTACTGAGAAAGCCATGTGACCCACTGTTCAGGAAATAGGCATGAGGTAGCCAATGTCGGCAGGTTCTTGCACGTTAGCTACCACCAGAAAGACAAGTGCCGGGACAAGATTTCTGCTTTAAAACTGGTCAGATACTGAATCCGGCACGTTTTAAAGCAGTCGTGTGCCAAAGTTATGACTCTGTGTGGACTTCAGAGGTCTTAATGACCAAGAGGATCCTTCAGCCCACCATCCATGCTGTGGATTTCAGATTGAATTCCAGTTTTCTTCCTTTTTTAAAAAGCTAAGGGGCTCTTTTGTAGATGGAGTTGTGGATCCACCAGGCTTCTGCGGAGAAGAATGAATGAATGACCCTGCCGTTAGGCCCAATGAAGCAGTCCCCAACTGGAGCAGCTGCTCTACAGATAGTCCTCGACTTACAACTCCAATTGAGCCCAAAATTTCTGTTAAGTGAGATATTAAGTGGGTTTTGCCTCCTTTTTATGACCTTTCTTGCCTCGGTTGTTAAGTGAATCACCGCAGCTGATAAGTTAGTAACCCGGTTGCTAAGTGAATCTGGCTTCCCTGTTGACTTTGCTTGTCAGAAGGTCGCAAAAAGGGATCACCTTCCATCAGCAACCACTGTATCCCTTTTATCCCAGATGCTTCAAGGACATCTCCGAGTGATGTCTTTTAAGAAAGGTGCCCACTGATGAACAGAGAAGATAGGTTACAGCTATGATGTCTCTAGATAGAAGGAACATGGGAAAGAGCGCCCAAGAGAAATGATTAGTCTTCCAATTCAAGAAGTGGATGGGTCTCCTAATTTGGGCAGGCTGATCCTTTGGACTTCTCTTACCCAGGAGGGAGGAGAACTGGGTGGAGAAGGTGCCCTCTCATTGCGACACGATATCTATTCAGTCCAGCCTGGCATCAGTAATAGAATGGTTTACTTTTAGGAAAGAGAAACTTCTTAATAGTGAGGACAAATATCATATTTTCCGCTCCCGTTTTTGGCCTCCATGCGCCCCATTTTCAGCCTCCACGTAGGACTTTCGTGGAGGTCGAAAACTGGACACACAGAGGCTAAAAATGGCCGAAGGGTGGGGACCAGCGGGTAAATGGTGCTTCGGCAATATTCGCTCCATAAGAAGCACAGACATTTAGAGTTTAGAGTTTAATAACATTTAAATGCTGCCCAATCCCGTAGGACTCCGGGCGGCTGACAATACAATAAATCGAAGAGAAGAAAAAAGAAGATAGATTTAAAAAACACCATGCACTCCATTCTGAGTGGGGCTGGACCGTATTTTGGGGTCAACAGCCCCAGGCCTGCCGGAACAGCCAGGTTTTAGTGGCTTTACGGAAGGCCGAGCGAGTGGGAAGGGTCTGGATCTCTGCGGGGAGATCATTCCACAGGGCCGGGGCAACTACAGAGAAAGACCTCCCCCAAGTAGTCGCCCACCGGCATTGCCCGGTCGACGGTACCCGAAGGAGGCCCAATCTGTGCGATCTTATAGGTCGTTGGGAGGTGTGTGGCAGGAGGCGGTCCCGTAGGTATCCAGGTCCCAAGCCATGTAGGGCTTTAAAGGTAACGACCAGCACCTTGAAGCGCGTTCGGAGACCGATGGGGAGCCATTTGCACCCACTTTGGGGAGACAAAAATGTGCTTCTTGTGGAGCGAAAAATAGGATAACCAGTGGAACAGGTATGCCTTCAGAAGTTGTAGGTGCTTCATCACTGGAAGTTTTTAAGAAGAGACTGGACAGCCAATGTATCTGAAATGATATGGGGTCTCCTGCTTGGGCTGGGGGTTGGATTACAAGACCTCCTAGGTTCCTACCAGCTCTATTCCCATTGATTGATCTGATTGTAGATTCTCCCAAGTTCCTATTGGGCAGCAGTAAGATTCATAATCTTCATGGCTTAGGAGCCAGGAGGAGGTCTTCTTCATTCAGTTGACGTTACAGGTGGCCCTCCACTTATGAGCCCAAAATGTCTGTTGCTGAGTGAGACATTTGTTAAGTGGGTTTTCTCCCGTTTTACGATCTTCCTGGCCACACTTGTTAAGTGAATCGCTGCAATCGTTAAGAAGTCAGTAATACGGTTGTTAAGTGAATCCGGCTTCCCCACATTGACTCGGCTTGTCCGAAGGTCGCAAAAAGGGGATCACATGAACGCCGGGACACTGCAACTGTCATAAATACGAGTCAGTTGCCAAATGTCTGAATTTTGACCACGGGGATGCTACAACGGTCGCTGAGTGTGAAAAACGGTCATAAGTCACTGTTTAGAGTGCCCTTGTAATCTCGAACGGTCGCTGAGTGAACTGTTGTAAGTCGAGGATTAGCTGTGCTTCATAATCCGTTGGTGGGATTATTGGAAGTATCTCTTTGATCCTTCTGGTCTAGGTGGATCTTTGCTCTGACTGAACAACCTTTTCCCAAAAGACAATAATGATGTGCCAGAATGGAATGGAGTAGTCCAGATATACTAAAGCAGCTTTTTTATCTTACCAACTCACTGGAGAAGTGTGGATCCTTCCCATTGGGGTCCCTTCCATGCCCAAATTATTAAAGAGTTATGACATCGCACCAGAAGTACATACGGCAGTGTTTCTCAACCTTGGCGACTTTAAGTCCTGTGGACTTCAACTCCCAGAATCCCCCAGCCAGCACAGCTTAAAGTCGCCAAGGTTGAGAAACACTGCCATAAGCGGTGGAGTTGGCCCATGATGCACGTTTCATCCCTTCTCCGCTGGAAACTCTTCTGACCCAGCTCCCCAAACACGACAAGCCCTCGGTATTCCTTTATTCGGAGCGCCAGCAGTCCCGCCAAAAAGTTTCTCAACACAGGCGAACAAGTTTATCCAGCAAAGGAGATAAATAGTGGTCTGCTATACCTATTCATCTCCGCCCCCTGCCTTTTATCTCCAGAGCTAGGGTGGGACTTTGCTAGCAGCCGTGGCTCTTCCGTCCCAAGGATCGGCCCATAGATTTCCACTGCTCTCCTCTCCTCTGCCTTCTGTGCATCCACGCGTCGGGCACTAGACCCCAGCTGTTTCTCCTCTTCCTCATCAGCCACCTCCAGAACTGGGGGCTGCGGACTCTCCATCTGAGGGCTGATGGACGGCCTAGGCTCCGCCTCTGTCTCTCTCTGACAGCGTTCCCTCTTTCCCCTTGGAGCTCTCAGGTTGTCTTGATGCTGATCCTGATTCCCACACCTCCTCCTCCTCTGAGTTGGTTGTTGGATGGACGCAGAGGCTGACAGGCCACAACACTACCATCCCAGACCCCAAAGGTACTTTTTCAAAGGGCAACTGGGCTTTCTTTGTTTTGCTTGAAGAGGCTTTGCTTTTCATCCAAGAAACTGCTTCTGAAGAACTGAAGAAGCTTCTTGGATGAGAAGCAAAACATCTCCAAGCAAAACAAAGTCCTTTTTGAAAAATTGAATTGAATTGAATTTATTTCATTTATATGCCGCCCTTTTCCCAGAAGGGGACTCAGGGCGGCTCACAATCCAAGTCAAGGGAAGGGGTACAAATAAAGAATAAAAAGACGAACAAAACAATACACAATTTAAAAAACACACAACAACCATACCATTCGAGGGAGGGGGCAAAAGCTCTTTAGCCCCAGGCCTGTCGGAACAGCCAGGTTTTAAGGGCTTTGCAGAAGGCCTGGAGGGTGGTGAGGGTTCGAATCTCCACGGGGAGCTCGTTCCAGAGGGTCGGAGCAGCCACAGAGAAGGCTCTCCTCCGGGTGGTCGCCAGTCGGCATTGGCCGGCGGATGGAATTCGGAGGAGGCCTAATCTGTGGGATCTAATCGGTCTATTGGAGGTAATTGGCAGCAGGCGGTCTCTCAAGTACCCAGGTCCAATACTATGAAGGGCTTTATAAGTGACGACTAGCGCCTTGAAGCGTATCCGAAGACCGATAGGCAGCCAGTGCAGCTCACGGAGGATAGGTATTACGTGGGTGAACCAAGGTGCACCCACGATCGCTCGCGCGGCTGCATTCTGGACAAGCTGAAGTCTCCAAATGCTCTTCAAGGGCTGCCCTTGAAAAAGCACCTTTGGGGACAACCGTGACCTGGATGACTGAGAATCTCCAGGGACATCTATGATCCTGTGGAAGCCGTGAGCACTTGGTTGCTCCCATTAGTCTTGGATAGCCATTCCAGGTGTCTTGAAGTTATGTAGTACAAACTTCCAGTGCCAGCATATTGGGAGATGGAAGGCTTGAGTCAACCTTGAGCCTGGCGAGATTCGATCTGCCAAATGGCTGGCAGCCGGTGATCAACAGAAGTAGCCTGCAGTACTGCACTCTAACCACTGCACCTCATGTTAAGGTTTCCCCGTCTCGTCTTCTATAAGAGCGCCATCAGGGTGGTGGGGCATCTCTCCTCTTTTCATAATTGCAAATGCTTCTCTGCTGTCTGGTTTTGGGGGGCTAAAAGGATAGCAGGTGCTAAGGACAAATTTCAGGGTTGGTGTTCCTTAGCTCAGGAGGGAGGGATCTATGTCAGCGTTCCAAGTATCATGTAGAATTAAATCAGAATCAAAGGCAAAACGATCCTTAAAGTTCCAATTTAATAAAGCAGACATCTTAGCGCATCTGTGTTAATCCCAATACTGGAAATGACATCAGAATCCCACCCAGTTAAAAGTTCGTGAGCTTGTCCCCACACCCACAATCCATCACATGGTCCAATCTTCTTCCACGCTGGCATCCACACCCAGCTGCTTCCAGTCAGGTGTACTGGTGCGGAGACAAAGGATGACCTTGGCTTCTAGTAAAGAATGAAAACAATACATTCCACAATCTCACTCCTGTCTATTCCCCCCTCCCATCAACTATACTAAAGAAACAGCATAATGAAATAAGAGAAAGTGTGGCAGGCCAAAATTCTAAAAGGAATATAATTGCAGGCCTGACAATCTCGATGTCAGGGTTCCAAATAGCACCTAAAAGAGTCCAAGTGAAATCCCAAATCTGAAAGCTTCCCGGTTTTCCCCACCCAGTTGAAAGTTCAAGATCTTTCCCCCACACCCACAAGTCCATCACATGGTCCAATCTTCCACTGCCATGCTGGCAGTTTCCACCCATCCAGTTCCCTGTCAGGTGCAGAGGTGCAGAGACAAAGAATGACCTTGGCTTTCTAGAAAGAATGTTGTTATGGCAACATATCATCTAACTCCATACAATCCTCCTCCCATTTTCCCACAATAGAAAATGCATAGTAGAATAATAGAAAGTGGCAGGCCAAAGCTTCAAAAGGAAAGATGGCTGCAGGCCTGACGCTCGAGCCATCTCAGCCGATCCCCCTTGTTGCATTTTTTTAAAGAGGTACCTGTGAGTTATAGAAAGATTTTTTTAAAAAAACTGGTCACCCCAATACATCCTACTGGCCTGCCTAGTAAAACTTCTGTTTGTTTGTTTCTAGAAACTCGTGTGTTTTGTGGCCAGTAAAGTATGCAAACTTTGTCTGATATCTTTTTAATTCCCATGCAGGTGTAACTGAATACTCATCGTTAATTGGTTCCAGGAGGTGCAATGAGTACCAAAAATGATAAATACCAAACAATTTTTCCCGTAAGGAATAACGTAACGAGTCACAGGGTAGCCAACACTGATACGTTTTAGCTGGTGTGTTGAGTACCAAACAAATGATGAGTACAGGGACAAAATGTTCACATCAAAATGTGTCGACTATCAAATCTGATAAGTTTCAAAGCAGTTGAGTACTGAGATACTATTGTATTCCTATAGTTTGGGAAATGGGTTTGGAATTACATAAAGAGGTGGATCCACAGGGCTAAGGTTTCTTTTTAAAAAAAAAAAAACATACTTTTTATAACTTTGTGAGAGCTGTTGGCCCACTGGAAGGAATAAAGGGTCAATTGAGTAAATCAGAAGCATTTTTTGTTTACATCTACCAAGAAGATAAGAATATCGACAGGCATGCTGTAAAAAATGGGGTTTATTTTTTTTTATACCAGGTTAAAAAAGCATTTGACAGGGTTTCGTGAGATTCAGAAACTTTGCAAGGGACTCAAGTATTAAAAACAACACTGAATACACTCAGCCTTTAACTGTACAGAGATATCCATAGCATTTTTCTGTCAACTTGAGCAGAAAGGGTGGGGCTCATCAGTTGACATTCAGGAGCCCCCCTCCCCCCCAAATAATTCGAGATTCTGGGAATTTTTAAAATAAAACCAGCTGTATAGCCTGAAAAAGTTTTAAAATTTATGCTCTAAAGCAGTGTTTCTTGCCCTGGGAAACTTTTAAGAAGTGTAGATATCAATTCCCAGAATTCCTCTGGCTGGATAATTCTGGGAGCTGAAGTCCACAAATTTAAGTTGCATCCAACCCCATGAAGCAGAGCACGCTAGAACCCTGGTCCATTTTCTCACCACTTTTGCCAAAATTCATGTTCGTTGTGTCTTGCTTTCCATCTTTCCCAACCTCAGGGTCTTCTCCAGTGAGTCCTCTCTTCTCATTTAGTGGCCAAAATATTTTAGCTTCAGCACCTGTCCTTCCAGGGTTGATTTCCTTAAGGATTGACTGATTCAGAGGTGGTATTCTGGTATACCCCGGTTCAGGCGAACCAGTAGTGGCCGCGGTGGGAGGCTCTGCCCAGACATCATCCCAGACAATCTGCACATGCGCAGAAGGTCCTACGCGCACACACGTACCCCTGGTTCCAAACCAGTAGTGAAGATAGCAGCATTTCATGCCTGGATTGATTGGATCTCCTTGCACTCTCAAAAGTCTTCTCCAATGCCACAATTGGAAAGCCATCGATTCTTCGGCTCTCAACCTTCCTTATAAACCAAGCTGGCAGCCATACATTATTACTACTGGAAAAACCGAAGCTTCGATCTTACACAAATCTTAAAAAGGTTTAGCTACAGCTGAGAAATGCTTCTCTGGGATATTGACTCCAGCAATCTGACTGGCTTCCTTAATGGGTTCCACCACAAAACCGCGGAGGACAAAATCGCGCTCGACGAAAGCGCGCATTTGACGTCATCACAGCGCGACAAAAACATCGCGCTGTGATCGAAAAATGTAAAAATAAAGTGAAAACCTTACCCTAACCGCCCCAAACCTAACCCTAAACCTAACCCTTAACCTAACCCTAAATCTAACCCTAAACGTAACCCTTAACCTAACCCTAAACCTAACGCTAACCCTTAACCTAACGCTAAATGTAACCCTAACGCTCTAAAGCTAACCCTTAACCTAAACCTAAACCTAACCCTTACCTTTATGTGAATCGGCTTGCTTTAATTTTAATTTTATTTCAATTTTAATTTTTTTTCGTCGCGCTGTGATGACGTCAAATGCGTGCTTTCGGCGAGTGCGATTTTGTCCTCCGCGGTTTTGACGGGTCATGCCTTAATGCTGGAAAGAGATGGTGGGGAATACAGCGGTTTATGGATACAGGATATTGATTTTCGCAATTCATTCATATGACATCGACCAGGAGTGTCAAACTATTTCTTTGAGGACCAGATCAGCATTGTAGTTCTCCGTGGGCTAGCTGGCGAGGGGTGGATTAGACACCTGTGGCACCCTGCTGGCCAAAATGGGGCATTGGGGGGCACCTGAGACTCCCCTGTGCTCCATTTTCGGCCTTGATGGCTTGCTGCAGCCCCTGCAGGCCAAAATGGGGCACGGGGACATAGCAATAGCAGTTAGACTTATATACCGCTTCATAGGGCTTTCAGCCCTCTCTAAGCGGTTTACAGAGTCAGCATATGGCCCCCACAGTCTGGGTCCTCATTTCACCCACCTCGGAAGGATGGAAGGCTGAGTCAACTTTGAGCCGGTGAGATTAGAACCGCTGAACTGCAGATAGCAGTCAGCTGAAGTGGCCTGCAGTACTGCACTCTAACCACTGCGCGACCTCGGCTCTTCACATGGACCTCTGTGCCCCCATTTTAGCCAGAGTTCTGCAAGAGGTCATTTAGGCCAAAAATGGGGTGTGCGGGGGCACCCAGTTTTGACTTCCAGAGCCGCCACGAGCCAGTTCTTTGCTATTTCCAGGGTGACTCTTCCCTGTGGTCCAGATTTAAGCACCCCTGACATAGACTCAAGGGTCTCCAAGCTTGGCAGCTTTGAAATTTGTGGGCTTCCATGCTGGCTGGGGAATTCTGGGAGTTGAAGTCCAGAAGCCTGAAAAGTTGCCAAGTATGGCGATCCCTGGATTACATGACAAACGTGGACTAAAAGCTCAACTCGCCCTCAAGCAGCACGTCATTTTACAAGCTGGGTTCACACGATGTCATATTTCAGTAGAGCTCGGTTGGCATGCCAGGCCAAGGCCATTAAAATGGTTTACAAATGAACGTCGGCTCACACATTTTTGTTAAGCCAAAAGCAAACCATCGTGGCTTGGTGGATTTTTTTTTTTAATGGTTGGAATTGCAAACACTTCATTTTAATTGCAAGTTGGCATTTTGATCGCCATTGAGCCGGCTTATCATGACCGCTTCCGTGTGTCTTCCGTTTATATGTACAGATAATCCTCAATTTACGACTCTCCATCATATTTGTAAGTCTTGACCTCCCTGATACATAGGTAGTCCTCGACTTACGGCAAATGGAACCAGAACTTCTGTCGCTAAGCAAGAGAGTGGTTAAGTGAGTCCTACCCGATTTTATGACCTTTTTTGCCATGGTTAAGCCAATCACCGCAGTTGTTAAATGAATCACACAGCCATTAAGCAACTCTGGCTTCCCCCATTGACTTTGCTTGTCACAAGCCAGCTAGGAAGGACATATAAATGGCGATCACATCATCCATATGAGCCAAGGTGGCGCAGTGGTTAAATGCAGCACTGCAAGCTACTGCTAGATCAGCAGTTCAGCGGTTCAAATCCCACCGGCTCAGGGTTGACTCAGCCTTCCATCCTTCCGAGGTGGGTAAAATGAGGACCCAGATTGTTGAGGGCAATATGCTGACTCTCTGTAAACCGCTTAGAGAGGGCTGAAAGGCCTATGAAGCGGTATATAAGTCTACTGCTATTGCTATTGCTATCCCAGGATGCTGCAATCACCATAAATACATGCAGATTGACAAAGTGTCCAAATTTTGATAGCAATAGCAATAGCAGTTAGACTTATATACCGCTTCATAGGGCTTTCAGCCCTCTCTAAGTGGTTTACAGAGTCAGCATATTGCCCCCAACAACAATCCGGGTCCTCATTTTACCTACCTCGGAAGGATGGAAGGCTGAGTCAACCTTGAGCCGGTGAGATTTGAACAGCCGAACTGCAGAACTAGCAGTCAGCTGAAGTAGCCTGCAGTACTGCACTCTAACCACTGCGCCACCTCGGCTCACGATTATGGGGATGGTGCAAGAATTTTAACTATGAGGATTGGTTATAAGTCATTTTTTATAGTGCCATTGTAAATTGAGGACTTCCTATATTCTGGAACAATATCTGCATTTTTTTTAAAGGCCCACTCCTTTCCAAACACAGATTTTTGAACTTGAAGAGTATTTGAATTGAAATTAATTGGAAAAAACTTAACGCCCATGTTTTCTCGAAAATAAGACAGGGTCTTATTTTCTTTTGACCCCCGAAATAAGCTCATGGGCTTATTTTCAGGGAGGTCTTATTATTTTTGAGGTGCAGGAGGCGGGGAGCGTGGTCACCCCATGGATGCTGCGGTGTTGCAATATTTTTGGGGAGGGCTTATTTTAGTGCATGCGCTCAAAAGCCTGATTGGGCTTATTATCCAGGGAGGTCTTATTTTCAGGGAAACCGGGTATTTTAAAACGAAAAGGCTGTTTGGTGCAGGATCATAGTTGCAAAACCTTTTGGGATCCTTTTCGATTCCGATCTCAATTCCACCACATCTACTGTATTTTTTGGAGTATAAGATGCAACTTTCCCGCTCCCCCCAAAAAAGACGGTGAAAATCTGGGTGCGTCTTATACACTGAATACAGCATTTTTGGCCTCCCGAAACCCTGCCGAGTGCATCCCGTTTTTTGCAAAAATACACGTGCAGAGGATTTGGAAGGCCTGCAAAGTGTTCCTGGGGGCTGGGGAGGGCAAAAACGAGGGAATAATGGGCCTTTTTTTGCTTGTTTTTGCCCCCCAGCCCCCAGGAGCACTCTACAAGCCTCCCAAAGCCTATGCATGCCCTGAAAAAATGAGGCATCAGAGGGTTTGGGAGGCCTGCATAGTGCAAAAACTTTTTTTTTTAATTTATCTCTTCAAAATCTTGGTGTGTCTTATACTCCGGTGCGTCTTATAGTCCGAAAAATACAGTATATCTTTGAAATAATGCTGAATAACCACACTTCATAATTAGCTCAGTGGATCAAATAACTTTCCCTGTCTTGAATAGCTCCAGTAAGAATGAGAATGCTTCTGGTTACAGTAAATATATATATATATTTTTGCAAAATATATAATAGCAATAGCAGTTTGACTTATATACTGCTTCATAGGGCTTTCAGCCCTCCATAGCGGTTTACAGAGTCAGCATATTGCCCCCAACAACAATCCGGGTCCTCATTTTACCCACCTTGGAAGGATGGAAGGCTGAGTCAACCCTGAGCCGGTGAGATTTGAACAGCTGAACTGCAGAACTGCAGTCAGCTGAAGTAGCCTGCAGTGCTGCATTTAACCACTGCGCCACCTGGGCTTCACTAAACAGTGAACTTGAGAATGGATCTGCAGGCTGAAATGGAGTCGCCATATTTGGCTTTCTTTTCAAGCTAGCGCAGAGATAAAATGGCTGTAGAAATGTAGCTGCATACACACCCAGCAGTGGCCCTGGTGATTTGTGCATTGACATTTGTAATGTCAAATCCTTTCCTCTTTAATATTGAACCCATCTTTTCTTCTGCAAAAAATTCAGCTTTTTTTAAAAAAGAGATTTTTCCACTCAAGGAAATGAAGCGTCCATTATCGTTTTGAGTTGAAAGTTATCTTGGAAAGCGTAACAAAGACGTCGCTTGTATATTTCCCATGGCTTTTCATTTCGCCATTGAAACTCTAGGCAAGGGAAGGTTTGAATATACAGGGAGTCCTCAACTCACGACCCTAATTGAAGAGCCGAGGTGGCGCAGTGGTTAGGGTGCAGTACTGCAGGCCACTTCAGCTGACTGCTATCTGCAGTTCAGCGGTTCAAATCTCACCGGCTCAAGGTTGACTCAGCCTTCCATCCTTCCGAAGTGGGTGAAATGAGGACCCAGACTGTGGGGGCGATATGCTGACTCTGTAAACCGCTTAAAGCCCTATGAAGCGGTATATAAGTCGAACTGCTATGGCTAACTGCTAACCCAAAATTTCGGTTGCTAAGTGAGACTGCTGTTACCTGAAGCTTTGCCTCATTTTATGACCTCTCTGGCTATATTTGCAGTTGTTAGGCGAGTGACACGGTTGTTAAATGAATCTGTCTTCCCACATTGAACTTTGCTTATCATAAAGTCACATGACCCCGGGATTGCGCAACTGTCACAAGAACATGCCAGTTGCCAAGCATCTGAATTTTGATGACGTGACCATGGGGATACGGCAATGGTTGTAAGTGTATAAAATGGATATAAATTACTTTCTTGTTGTAACCTTGGTTACTAAATGGTTGTAAGTTGAGGACTTCCTGTTTTGAATTAAATTATTTCCTTGATCCCTATAATTTATTCACTGGGGATTAACCAAACAGTCTGTGTGAGAACAACACACTAAATCCCCCAAAATCTAACCGAGATTAGCCTTAACCAAATTAGCTTTTGGCATAAATTACTTCATTGAACTGGATATTACGACTAGATTTGTGTCGAGAACATCGAAGAATTCCCGGGTTGAAAGGATTTTCCCGAGACATCATCACCATCTGGGGGACGCCCATTCACATCCCTGTTAAGTTGCCCACCAAAGTGGTACTCATCTACCTACTTGAGTTCGAACTGCTGGTTTGGCGGGAGCTGGAGCAAGGGATGGGAGCTCACCCGCCACATGGCAGCAAGCGGGTCTCGAACGCCAGCCTGCCGATTGGCAGCCCAGCATCGTAGCCACGTGAGCCACTGCACTCCTGTGGGATGAAATAAAATACATTCCGTTCTTCGCGAAGGAAGTTTTATTGTTTTGCATTTGTGACTGTACATGGAACAGACAAAATCAAATTTCATATTGAGGGCCCGATGGACGAGATGTGGCAGCAGAGATACAAATAATCCAAGTTCCTTTGGGTGAAGCATCATTCCCAAATCACGAATTGATTGTTCAAGCTTTCATTTGCCTGGTAAGCTGGGATGACCGGAAGGGGGAAGTTTGAAAACAATATTTCTCAAAGTTGGCAAACGTTCAGACAGGTGGACTTCAACTCCCAGAATTCCCCCAGCCAGCTATGCTGGCTGGGGAAATTCTGGGAGTTGAAGTCCACCTGTCTGTCAATGTCAGACACGTTGGTCTAAAATCTTGTTTTCCAACTCTTTTCTGAGAACTTAACAAAGTATTTAAAGAGCAAACTTTCCCCCTTTTCCTCCCCTCACACCGCCGGGATTTGTTCATTTAACAAACTCAAAAAAAAATACTTTTTGTGTTAATAACACTTGTACTTAAAAGGATGTGGACCGTCCAAATGACCCACTCCCTCAAGTATAAAACGGCTCTCTTTTTCACATTTGCGTGGGTTCAGAACGCAGAGCCTCGTCCTACGTGGAAAACGGAAACTGGTGTGCAAAAGCAGATTAGCAGAGGGCGGTTGTATTCCTAGCACACCCACAAAGAACACAGCAAAGTGAGGGATTTCAGATGCCATGGTCAAAATGGATGCAAGGCCAGCCGTCTCTCCGTTTCACACCCAGCAGTTCTCCAAAGTCTCCAAAGCGGCAAACTTACAAAGATGGCAAGAAATTTGTATCTGCATCCCCCCCCTTCCCACCCGACGGCAGAGACTCTGCTGAAAATTAAAGCGATTTTCCTTGAAATACTTGAATTTCCCCCTTTCCTAGGTTTCTTTCGGAGCTCGCATTTTTCACCTCGTAAACTCAACGGCAAGAGAGCGTGCGGAAATTAAAAGGGGTTTTCCTACAAAGCACTTTTGAATTTTGAAATTTTGCCCCCCTTCCTCTTCCCGGTTTTCTTCCAAAGCTCACATTTTTCATCTCGTTAACTCAGTTGCAGCGTCTCCTGAAATTAAAGCGATTTTCCTAGAAACACTTTTCAATTTTGAAATTTTGCCCCCCCCCCTCCCCTTCCTATGTTTCTTTCGAAGCTCACATTTTTCATCTCGTAAACAACAGAGGCCAACTTTTCTAAGAGATTTGGCTTCACCACCCAGGCAGCGGGAGAATCGATAGCATATATTTCAATTGAAAACAAAACCAAAACGAAACCTTTTAACTCTTATTTCTTATTCTTTCCAGCCCCCCAAAACAAAAGGAAAGCAGGATGAGTAATACTTATTCGGTTAGAGGGGCTGGGAGGTTTTGAATCCTCAGACCCACCCACGGCCCCTTGGCACCGGCTTTTCAAACCGGGCGAGGTTTGTGCAACGAAAGCGGGAAAATGTCATCCTGCGAAACACAAAAGCAGCCTTGAACCCCAGGACGAGGGAGTGGGGTTAATACTGGTTGTAGCTTTGGAGAGTTGCACCCGGAGCCAAGGAGGGAGTCGCAAGAAGCTTCTGTACAAACTTTTGAGGCTCGAAGCCCGGCCTTTTTAAGAGAAAACGAAACGAAACAAGAACGGGGGAAAAAAATATATGGCTGTCCCACATTCTCACAATAAGCTGGCTGGTCCAGGTAAACTTTCCATCCGGTGCCATCCTGGGAGGCGTCTATTCCCAGTCGCTGTTACTCCCGACAGGTGTGCAGTCAGCCAGGCCCTCCTCACCTGGTTGATGTACAGAGCACAAAGCAAACTTGGCGACAAAACAGGACCAAAAAAAAAAAAATATCTGCTGGCAGTACTTGCGGGAGTCCGTGGCAGAGCTCGGGGCCCTGAAATCGGCTGTGGCTGCTCCCCTCGGAGACGTTTTCAGCAGAACTGTAAGAAAGGGGAAAGGGATGGAGAGGCAGAAACGATTGAGCCAAAGAGGCTCTTCTGTTGGATGGGAAGGGTGGGGGCACAGATGCACCAAGAGGGTGTGGCCGTTTGCTTTTTCCCTCGCAGAATGCTGAGCTTGTGGTTCAGTTGGGGTGAAGCAAAAGGATGGAATTCAGGATGGAGGAGTGAAGTTAGTCACTGACTGGATCCTTCCTTCTTTCCTACCTACCTATCTACCTACCTACCTACCTTCCTTCCTTCCTTCTCCTTATTGCCTGCCTTCCTTCCTTCCTTCCTTCCTTCCTTTCCTCCCTCCCTCCCTCCCTCCCATATTTCTGCCTTCTTCCTCCCCCCCTTTCCCTTACTAATAAGTTAATAATACGGTCAAAAGGATGGAAATTAGGGAGGAGTGAAGTTAGTCAGTAACCGGATCCTTCCTTCTTTCCTACCTACCTTCCTTCCTTCTCATTGCCTTTCTTCCTTTCTTCCTTCCTTCCCTCCCTCCTTCCTTCCCATCTCTCTGCCTTCTTCCTTCTCTCCCCCCTGCCCTTTCCCTTACTAATAAGTTAATAATATGGTCAAAAGGATGGAAATCAGGATGGAAGGGTGAACTTAGTCAGTGAGCGGATCCTTTCTTCTTTCCTTCCTACCTTCCTTCCTTCTCATTGCCTTCCTTCCTTCCTCCCTTCCCTCCCTCCCTCCTTCCCATCTCTCTGCCTTCCTCCTTCTCTCCCTCCCTGCCCTTTCCCTTACTAATAAGTTAATAATACGGTCAAAAGGATGGAAATCAGGATGGAAGGGTGAACTTAGTCAGTGAGCGGATCCTTTCTTCTTTCCTTCCTTCCTTCCTTCCTTCTCATTGCCTTTCTTTCTTCCTTCCTTCCTTCCTTCCTTCCCTCCCTCCCTCCCTCCCTCCTTCCCTCCCTCCCTCCTTCCCATCTGCCTTCTTCCTTCTCTCCCCCCTGTCCTTTCCCTTACTAATAAGTTAATAATACGGTCAAAAGGATGGAAATCAGGATGGAAGGGTGAACTTAAGTCAGTGACGGATCACTTTTTTTTTTATTTGCCTCTTCAAAAGCTTGGTGCATCTTATACTCCAAAAAATACAGTAATTTGGGCTCAACTGTGGTTGTAAGTCCACAACGGCCTGTTTCAGGGTCGTAGGTCACGTCAGGGCCGGCCCGCAAGGCATGAAGATTGCTTACCTTCCAGCGATTTCCACATTCGTTACACACCACAAAGGTTGTCATTGGCTCATCTGAACTCCGGGTTTGCACCTGTGGGGATAAAACCCAGGATAAGCCTCCGCCAGGTGGCAGATTTCCAAAACTGTCAAATCACATCTTTCCTCACCCCTTCCACATATCACAACTACAGGAAGACCTCGACTTACAACAGCTCATTGAACGACAGTTCAAAGTTACGTCGTCCCTGGAAAAAGCATCACGGCCATTATTCCACAAGGAAAAATGGCAGCCTCCCCTTAACCATGTCATCAAAACTCAGAGGCTTGGCAACGGGTTCATATTTATGACCGTCGCTGTGTCCCAGGGCCATGTGATCCACTTTCGTGACCTGACAAGCCAAGTCAGTGGGGAAACCATGGTTCTACCACAAAACCGCGGACGACAAAATCGTGGTCGACGAAAGCGCGTATGTGACGTCATCACAGCGCGACGAAAAAGATCGAAAAAGATCGAAAAATGTAAAAATAAAGCTAAAACCTTCCCCTAACCCCCCCAAACCTAACCCTAAACCTAACCCTAAACCTAACCCTAAACCTAACCCTAAACCTAACCCTTAACGTAACGAAAAACCTAACGCTAACCCTTAACCTAACGCTAAACGTAACGCTAACGCTCTAACCCTAACCCTAACCCTTAACCTAACCCTTACCTTTATGTGAATCGGCTTGCTGTAATTTAATTTTTATTTCAATTTTTCGATGTTTTTCGTCGCGTTGTGATGACGTCACATACGCGATTTCGTCGACCACGCTTTTGTGAAACGCGCTTTTGACGGGTCACGGAAACCATTCACTTAACAACTGGGTTACTATCATATCAATGGCAGCGATTCACCTAACAACAGCCTTGTGGCAAGAAAGGTCGCAAAACGGAGCATCATTCACTTAACAAATGTCTCACTTAACAACAGAAATTTTGCCCCCCGTTATGGTCGTAAATCAAGGACTGCCCATATTCTGCCCTATTTTTAAAATTGTTCAATTCCATTTGTATGATTTTAACTTTTATATATTCATCCTGCCAACAAAAGTGCGTCTAGTCAAGGCGATGGTTTTCCCAGTTGCAATGGATGGCTGTGAAGGTTGGGCCATAAGGAAGGCTGAGCATAAGAAACGATGGAGGCCTTTGAACTCTGGTGCTGGAGAAGGCGCTTGTGAGTCCCTTGGACTGCAAGGCCATCCAACCGGTCAGAGATCAACCCTGACTGCTCTTTAGAAGGCCAGATCCTGAAGAGGAAACTCAAAGACTTTGGCCACCTAATGAGAAGGAAGGACTCCCTGGAGAAGAGCCTCATGCTGGGAACGACGGAGGGCAAAAGAAGAAGAAGGGGACGACAGAGAAGGAGGCGGCTGGATGGAGTCACCGAAGCAGCTTCAATGGACTCCAGAGGATGGGAGAGGACAGGAAGGCCTGGAGGAACGTTGTCCATGGGGTCGCGATGGGTCGGATAGGACTTCACAAGTAACAACAAGTTTTATATGCTTTTTAACATTTGTAGGCCGCCCAGGATCCCTTTGGGGAAAGGAGATTTTAATGATTTTAAACAGGATAAAATAAACCCCATGTAAGTCTCACCTGAGTGTAGGTGCAATTCTTTTTCTTGCACTTGCCACAAGTGAAAAGGTCTGTCTGGGTCCCTCCAGTTTTGGCCATCTGATGCTCCCGGATGGCTTCCTTGGTCATGGCTTTGCGGATCTCTTTCAGTTCATTGCTGGCCATTTCCTGTCCAGGAAAGAACGCAAAGGGTCACTTCACTACACGGAAGGGGAAAAGATGGCAGCAACCTCTGAAGTTGGAACCCAGAAACACTTTAAGCATTTGCTTAATTCAACATAGAACTGTAGGACTGGAAGGGACCTTGGAGGTCTTCTAGTCCAAACCTCTGCTCATGCAGGAGACGTTATGCCCTCCTGGATAAGTGGCTGTCCAAACTCTTCTTAAAGACTTCCAGTGTTGGAGCATTCACAACTTCTGGAGGCAACTTCTGTTCCACTGATTAATTGTTTTAACTGTCAGGAAGTTTCTCCTCAGTTCTAAATTGCTTCTCCTTGATTAGTTTCCATCCACTGCTTCTTGTCCTGCCTTCAGGTGCTTTGAAGAGTAAGTCAATCCTCTCTTCTCTGGGATAGCCCTTCAACTTCTAGTACTGTGCTACTCAAAAGCTTTGAAACTTGTTGAATTTGATACTCAATGCACTTTGTCCTGGTAGTCATCATTTGTTTGGTACTCAACTCACAAGCTAGAAGTTATCGCTGTCAGCTGCTTTGTGACTCAGTATATTATCCCTGATGGATAAAATTTGTTTAGTACTCATCATTGATTGATTCCAGGAGGCGCAAGGAGTACCAACAAATTTTAACCATCAGGAATAATATAGTGAGTCCCAAGGCAGCCGACAGCGATAAATTCTAGCTTGTGAGTTGAGTACCAAACAAATGATGAGTATCGGGACAAAATGTACTTTTTATTATCCAATTCAACATGTTTATGACCATTGCAGCATTCAAAGGATTTGGCAATCAGTATATATTTAGGATAGCTGCAGCCACTTGCGAACTTCCAAGGGGGTCAACGGGGAATGGCGCATTCTCTTTAACGACCACAGCAAAAACTGGTCATAAAAACTCATTCAACGTTTACATTGTGTAGCGCCAGACATTCCGATTCCAAATGTGGTCGTAAAGAGGAGTTAGTTGAAAGATGGGCAGGTCTTTCAAATAAATCAATAAAAATTGCTGGGGCGCTTTTTAAAAACAAAAGTGGGCACCTTGGGCCTAGATATAGGTAGTCCTCGACTTACAACAGTTCATTTAGTGACTGTTCAAAGCTACAACAGCACTGAAAAAAGTGAGCCAGGAACATTTTTCACACTTACAACAGTTGCAGCGTCCCCAGGCCGCGTGATCAAAATTCAGACGCTTGGCAACTGACTCGTATTTGTGACGGCTGCAGTGTCCCCGGGATCACGTGATCCCCTTCTGCGACCTTCTGACAAGCCAAGTCAATGGGGGAAGCCAGATTCACTTAACAACCGGGTTACTCACCTATCAACTGCAGTGATTCACTTAACAACCGAGGCAAGAAAGGTCAAAAAACGGGGCAAAGGCTCACTTGTCTCACTTGACAAGAGACATTTTGGGCTCAACCGTGGTCGTAAGTTGAGGACTACCTGTGCTTGCACAGCAAAAGAATCGATCCAATCCAGATGTTTCAATCCTCCTCAGGTCTTCCAATCTCCTGTCAGACCTGCCCCATCTTTTCTTTTGGATCTTTGGCCTGCCACACTT